>NW_019101135.1:914322-1080671 GCF_001856785.1 Myzus persicae | reverse complement strand
GTTCATCACGTGGCCGTACGAAATCGAAAAATACGTAATAATAAAAATAATAACAATAATAGTGCATGTGGTACAAAACGTATCGACACCACGAACGTACTAAGGTACAATATCCATCGTTCATGGTTTGGTGCAGTGAGTGATGAAATAATGACTTATTGTACATTCTGCAGGCCTGACATATCCTTTGAAATGGAAGTCTAGTACCGGATCAGGTATTCTATGCGACCGTCCTGAATTCGTATTGAAAATAATACTACCAACCACTCACCGTCGCGTCATCGTCGTAGGCCTTTTTCGGGTTTTTAGTAGAATTCTGTGAACCACGGGGTTCAAACACAACAATGGAGTTGGTGTCCGGCCATATCACCAATGAACCAAAACAATGTGCTTATAATGTATTATGATAGACAGTTGCTATATTGTGTCAACAATGGTTGACAAGTATATTTTGTCTGGGAAGGGCGGTCTTTTGTCATGATCTATATGGTATCAAAAATGATTTTATAAAGGGCTGCAATAAAATAGGTTACTCGTATAATATCATGGTTTTTAAAAATAATATATTAAATAGAAATCGTAGGGAATTATATATATGCTGTTTGGTTTTGAGTTTTTATAGGGTTCACGGGTATAGTGACCGACTGCCTTCTTGTAAACCAGTACCGCGGTACTCGCGGTTCGTATGACGAAGGTTGATTGGTATGTCCATCGGTTTCTTCCAACAGGGAATGAACGCCTCTCGACTTTAGCTCCACAGGGCTGTTGAAACGTACGCTGGTGTAGCCGCAATGCACCAAAACCCTGAAAAGCCATTTTATGTTTTGTCACCCGTAATATATTTTAAAAATGAAAACATAATATACTTTTTTTTAATGAACCTACATCTAAAAATCGTGAATGAAGGTAATATTATCAGATAAATTAGAGAATTACTAATCCGTGGCTCTTTCCTTTGGGTATCTCCAGGAAAATAGCAATGCTATAGGTACATCAATAGAGACCAAATCGGCCGAACGCACACCGCAACCTCATGAAACTGAGGAACCTTGCGTTCGAACACATTCAGACATTATACAATTTACGTCAAAAAATATTGTTCTGCGCATGCCAACGAGTAGGAGGAAGGAGAAGAGAGGAATTAAGATTTCTGATATTTTGTCCGATATTCAAAATGATATTGTTTTACTCGAAATTACCGACACGGGTGCCTATTATATTTTTATGTATAGTATATATGCTTCGACGAATAAACAATATGTAATGTCCAATTGCATAATTTCACTCCATTGGAAATTAAATAACGCTGCAACATTTTTATTTGATGGCCGTATAATATGGTCGGTATATTATGTGGAAATCGTTTAAAGAATAATAATAATTATGGCAGGGAAACGGGCAAACTACTGCTAATAACCCCCCGGGATGCTCAAACGCGAATTATTGTGTCGTACGTGTGCAGTTGTAAACCGGACGGTTCGTTTACCTCGACATTTTGTTATTCCGCGTGTACCAGTCATGTGTGTGTGTGTGTGCTATCATGATGTGTTTGAATTTTTTTTTTTTTTTGGAAATAATAAATAAAATTGAAATGCACTGCTACACGAAACGTGCGGCGTGTCAGCTGGTACATAATATGTGTATATTATCGCCGCACTGTACCGGAATGAAATTGTTATAAGTCTTTGGACACATCAAAAGAGAGATGGCCGGCGATAACATATATACTGAACGGCGGCAGCGACGGTCGGCAGCTCGCAGCTATAAAGTAACGTATTATATTATTATATTGTAGCCGGCCTGTATAATGGCAAATGGCGTACACAGTCTGACCCAAACTTACACATCACGTCTTATCTCTCAGTTTTTTTACACTCTCCGGTGTCACACACGCGCTGTTGCGTCTTTATTCGTTCTGCATATTAATAAATTATAATTTTACACACACACGCGTTCCGCTCGAGTTTAATATAATAATATGTTACGGGCAACGTGATGCATTGCTCCTCTGCGATTTTGAACAAATGTTTTTAAAATATTGTGTTTTTCCGGGTTAATGGAGTAGGCAATACATTGCCCGGTCAAACTGCAAACTGCTCGTCGTGAATTGGACCATCGTAACTTTAGTAGCGATAACTAAAAAGAAAAATGTGATAAAATTACCGATTTCGTATCAAACCATCTCGTTGTGATTTCGCCAATTAATACTATTATCGCCGTGTCGAGATCATGTTTTCACCTTCATTAAATTAATATGGCTTATTGAATTATGAAAATAATATAAGTCATCATCAATTCAATGATCCGCAGAACAGCTTTAACATATTAACTATTGTAATAGGTATTATATGCATATAATTTAAGAAATTCTACAATTACACATTTTAAAATTAGAGTTGTTTAAGTTATTAGTATCATCTGTGTAGTTGCAGACTTGCAGTGGAGTGTAATTTAGTGTTTTTCAAAAGTTTGTGTAATTGATGCATGCAAAGTATTTACCTAATGTATATTATAATGATATAGGACTTAAATCATATTGATTCAAAATGATTTCAAAAGCTTGTTTGAGATATATGTTTAATAAAAAATGATTTTTAAAACCAGTTTTGTATATGCATTTCTGGAAAAATATCTATGGGCTTCGGTTTCAAACACAATACTTTTTATTAATTACTGACTTCTCTAAATACATTTAATAATTATTTTTTCAATAATTCAGCTGAAGGAGGTACTATCAAGGATAACTATTTTAAGTTTTGGTAAAATTTTTAGTTTAAATTTGATATGATATATGAATATATATATATATATATATATCAATATGAATGCAAATAAGTTAAAACAGTACAATATAAAAAGTTAAAAGTTGAGCCTCACATAGTACTATTATCAAATACCATGACGGCAGTGATCGTGGGGTTTTTATGACTTTAATAAGAATGGTCTGAATCGTGCACATTTTTTATCAGATTAAAAATATCTCATTCCAATAAAAATATGTATTTACAATAAAATCCGTTCCCTAGACTCATTAATAAAAGAATGTAATAAAACGCTATGATTAAGTTTGTCTGGCGCATATATGTATAAAATGTGGAGCAAAAAAAATGTATACTTACTCGAATGTATTTAACCCTCATCGAATGGCGTCTTAGATCAGTTGTTTTAAGTTGTCGGATGTCGATTGCGTTTTTCTGCATTTATTATTGTGACGCTTTTATTGTCCTTATATATAGGTACAACGTGCGCATATTAAATGATAACCGTGTGCAGTGAGAGATTCGCCGAGCTTTTTTTCCCAAATATTATGCGTGTTATTCATTAAACAAACTTTGGACAGTAATATCATATTTTATTGGGGTTTTCGCCGCAGCAGATCCCTGTATTTGTACAGAATAATATTATATTGTACTCGTCCGTTATACTATCGCACCGTCTCTCTGTTTCGTATGTAGTCTCTGTGCGATGTATCGCAATAAAAAAATATTGAAGAAATAAAGCGCTGGGTCGTAAACCGCCGCCGCGTTTAACACTTTACAACGATAATAATAATAATAATATGTTAATAATATAATATCGTTGCACCGACAAAAAGGCAATTATTTTTGTTATTATTGTTGCTTTAACTCACGTCCATAGGTACCTGCGTTTACCTAGGTATATATATATATATATACGTTTCGAAATGTCCATTGTGTGCGACACATATTATGATATAAATGGGTGTATAGCGGATCCATTAATTATTATTTGATATTATATACCTATTAGCTATATATTCTTCCGTTACACACCGAGGAGTTAAAAAATTAAAATAGTCTAATGACGGTCAACACTTGTACAATACATATTTCATAAATATAATGCGTGTTCTTAGTTCTTGCAAAGCGGCGAGTACCTATCAAATATAATAGCATCAAAAATACGTGTACAGGTATCCTTTAAGTATAATATTTGACTCTATTCGGAAGAAAACGCATGGTAAACGGTTCGGATTGATGTTAGATTATATATATATATATACGATTTAGCTGGTAGAAGTGAGCATTGGGTTGTAGTCATATTTGAGGGCATAATATAATGTCAAATAGAATGAGAGCTTTCATCTAAAAACCAACAAAAAAAAAAAACATTTTGTTGGAGAAAACGTAGGTTAAAACAATAGTTTTCCGCTACAGATGATTGCACACTATTTAGATTATATAATATAATGTTTGACGTAGATTAAGCTGTTCTACAAAACATATTAAAATTATGAGCGTGCGAAATGTGATCGGGACAGGTATACGTCTTACGTTTTTCGTGAGAATTTCTGCACCTGTTTGACGGTATAATGTACATATTACACATAATTTTTTTTTTTTAAACCAAAAAAAACGATTAGTGATCATGAGCGGTACTGCCCGAGCGGCGCTGTCGACGGGTTATGCGCTCGATATCCTGCGATTGTGTTGCGCAGGTTGTTGTTGTTTTTTACCTCTTTATTTTATCGATCCATCCGTTCGCATAGACTCGGCGGCGGAGTGTATAATGGCTTCTCCCGGCAGAATGCACTGACCGAAAAATTGGATCAAATTTTAATTGCCCCCCGTCAATATATTATTATAACGTCGTAATATTTTATCACACAGAAACGTTGCGTTAGGTAATATTATCAAGTCGAATAGCGTCTATATAATACCTGCAGTTATAAATAGATGAAACCCTTACCCCCACATCAACTAGCCGGATTTTATCGACGTCAGTCGACTTAATTGTCTCGATTATATCATTACTGTACCTATAAAGTAATATTAATTGTTCGTATTATACTATGTTAAACACGCGTATATACAAAATATGTAGTATTTACGTCTGTTCGTGGTTCTCAGGCTACCGCTCCCATAGTTGTTACCATTAATATTCTTTCGAGGCTATATCATAGGACGTCAAAGACGTTTTCGCTTTTGTCTTCGATACTCACACAATGCCTGTACATGATGATATTGTATTGATATATTATGTTGTGTACGTTTGCGACAGTTGACGATTTTCCGCTACTGGAAATCACTGTCAACTGCACAGCTGACAAGGAATAACAGCAGCTCTCTATATTGAGCGAATGCAGGCCGAAGATCATGTGTGGCTTATATTAATGATTAAATACAATATATGATGTATATAATATTATAGAACAGTTTGATCCATAAAGAGCATAAAGAGATTATAGAGCAGTTTGATCCATAAAGAGCATAAAGAGTATTGACTCGAGTTTTTTGAAAATCAGTGGTTTTTAATCAAATGCTGCAGACTAGAATTTCCTAACCTAGCTGTGGGTCGCTAGTCGCTACCCAATATCTCGAAATAATTTTGATTACAATTTTAAAGTACAACTACCCATTTTAAAAAAGATAAAAAACTTGTTGTAGAGACAAAGAAATAACTATATGCCAAACAATTACTAAATTCAATAGACATTTTAACTGTTCTCTTAAGTAGATATATCTACTTAAAAATGTCAAAAGCCAGAACTTGAATGTATGCATAATTGAAAGGACAAATGTGAGTGAGCACAGATCACAAACTTAATAAATAAAGTGCCCCGTGGCCCGTATAATACATTTGCATGCGTCAAACTGTGGTTTGGATACATATACGTCAGTGTCTGTATATTGCACGATATTCTTGATTTCGCTATTTTTTTTACCATTAATTATCAGTAAATTCCGTCAGCCCTGCTACATGCTACAGCATCACTTATCATATTTGGCTTCTGTGAAAAAGTGCGTAGGTTTTTCAATAATTTTTGCGTTGGTGTTATTTCGTTTTAGACGTGCATGATAAATATATAAGTCCACATCCAGCTGTTAGCATGTCGAATGTATTTCAAAATATACGATATTTGATCTAATATGATAAATATCTAATGATACATTTTGTAAAAATAATATTTTATGTTATTTAGGTACTATTTTGTTAAATTAAATTGTGTATATTTTATATACTCCAACGATTCTAGTCACCAACGTGCAACAAACGCAAACTAAACGCCTTTTAAAACTGTTCTTCCTCAATGTCGAATAAGATTGATACAGTTGCGTTATTTATGATATAACTCAAATTCTACTCACTAAAAAAATATAAAAGAAACACTACATGTATATTTGGGGATCGTCGAATGCAAAAGTCGACAGGACTGTGGTCATCCGTGTATAGAGCTACCCAGGGGCGGGTTCCAGAGGGGGGTCTAGGGGCCACGACTCCCTTCCAAGCCCGCATTTCTAAAAAATTGTGTGTTGTAAATAAAATCACAAAAAAAAAAAACACATTATAACATAAAATATGTTAGCTCCCCTCCTCCCCCCCCCTTCCATCCATGTCACTGGGGATGCCCCTAAATCTACTGTAACTACCTGCCAAGATATGTAAGATGAAGAGAAAACGGTCAGTCAAATTTTTGTTAAAAATTAAAAATAAACTCCAAGCTTGCGCTCGTAATGGAAATTGCACACTTACTGGCCACTTGTTATAGGTAGAGGCTAAAACAAAATATATTACACTCACTTGTAACTCTATTCTCATCCTCTAATGAAATATTTATACTACTCACACCATTTAAATAAATTAACTGCACCATATACATAATGAAAATAAAAATATTAATCTTCTTTTTCTAGATTATCAGGCCATAAACCTTAACAATCGCATACCCAATATGCTTGTTGAACAAATATATTTTATAGATTGTATACTTCAAAATTAAAACAATACGAAAAAAAAAACAATATTTCAACTAAAAGGTTTATTATTATTATTATTGTTATCGTGCACAAACCGAGGTGCAATAACAATACGAGCATAACCCTACATAAGCAACAATAATAACTTAATACCTATCCGAGTACTTAAATTTCAATTGTATACGCGTTGTAAGTAAATACTATAAAAACAAATTAAGCGCAGGAATTAAGAAAGTTTATGAGGTTATCGGGAAACGTCGTTACGAAATTCACGACAGCAGATACAGCTGCGCCACCACAACTGTTGTGGGTAATCTAAAAATGTTCGATAATTAGAAGTTTTATCTGTCTTGTGTATACGTTCGAGTTACGTTCGTCAATCGCATGTGTGATAGACTAAACTAATATAAGTAAACACTTAAGAAAAAAATAGAAAATATTATGATGACTACGTCAGTAAAAAGATTAAATATAATAAATATCGAATTAAGTGTGTATATATTACGATGATATCTCAGACGTATGGCCTAAGTTATTAAATAATTTATCTGAACACAGGAAACCACTGACACGTCTTATAAAAAGAATTAATTCTATTATTTTGAATAACTTAGGTATCTAATAATAATTAATAATTTTCATTATTTTTCGTAGCTTTTAATCATACATATATATTTATAACCGTCGTTAACAACGACAAATCAAAGTACCATCATATTGTCAACAGTGAAGTTATCCTAACATGAAATTAAAACGATAAAAAAAAATATTTTAATCAACTCAATTTCATGATTTAATATTTTTTCGTGCATGCAGTTATCTGGAATATTCTGCATTATTCTTTTGAAGAAAAATACAAAATATACAATTAGACAAGCGAACTATTTTAGTTTAAAAATACAATAATAATATTTTAAGACACAGCTGAACTCAATAATATTATATATTATTCAGTTGTATGGTTTATAAATGTTGAACTGTGTAAATATTAACTATGAATACAGAAAAAGTCTATAAATTATACATTTTAAGAGAAATATGAATACTCACCCCTATTTTTTTCTTAGCAATTTATTGATTCAAACTATGATTTTTAATAGTTTACCTACTTCAAGCTTAATTAGGTACATTAAAAAACATTTACATTTATTTTGTACCATTTAAAGAGTGTCTAACGGAGTTAGTCTTTTCTTTTTTTTTTCAAATTAGAATCATCTTTTTTTCAAATTGTGATCAGATGGTTAAAAAAATAAATATTTACGTAATTGAAATTCAAACGAGTAGTTTTCGAGTTATTTAATTTTTGTGTACTTTAATGGATCCCAAAGATATATAGGTGCATGATAATAGGTTTGTAAGATATGGAAGTAATGTTGATTTAAAAATCAAATTTAAAAACATTTTACAATGTGAAAAAACCTTCTCGAGTTTAATCTTCTGTATACAAATTAATGTATGTTTGTACAAAGATTAATATGGATTAATACTTGGAAACTCTTAAACTAATCGGCATAAAATTTGGCATATATTCTCTGAAACTTGGGAAATGTTTTTACTAAGAGTTTTTTAGCTTCGCTTTTTAACTCCTATACCTATAGTTGCCATAAGGTGGCTCACATGGATTTCGTTTAGGCTCACGAAAATCGAATACTTTTTGTTTTTATGTAGGGTTGCCATTAGTTACAAAAATAAAAGATACTTTTATATAATCTTAATAGTAAAAATAAATAATAATAATCTATTAATCTACATTATACTGTTGTATTTTGCATAATGTATTCATATTTATGTTAATACATAGATGTAGTCAGGGTAGGTACACAATATGCTATAATCTGCACCAACATTAAGCCATATTAAAACTACTAACCAGGTTAAAAAAACGTTTGCGTTACAACATTTAGTTATTTAGAGTGTAAGTCTAAGTAGCATTAAACAATATATGTACCGAAATAAAAACAGGGTTAAGCTACAAGTGATGGGCGTGGACGAATGGAGGTTCTTCTGCGACCGTTAACGCTTGACGTTTGCAGACACTGAAGGACCAAAAGTAATTGAGTGTTCTATTTTAATTGTGTATGTGTATTAGTGTACGTTGGAAATGATCGACATACCTACGACAATAAACATGGACACAATTTAGAAAAGCTCTCCGTGTCTCTATAACCAACTGTATCACTATGTATAATTCGTAATGTAGGCCAACAGTCAACAGATCGTCTTCGCTCAAGACCGTTTTTCGTACTCAATGATATAATACCGTTGAATTCAAATGTAACAACACATCTATTGCAGTGACCCACACGACACTGTTGACACTTAATGTACAGCAGTGGTGTACCCATTTCAAATATGAAAATATATGATTAATAACAATACAATAATATGATGGCCATGATATTATATCAGCAAATGTTTTCTGTGCAAAGGCGGTTTTATACCAAATGTACGCCATTCTTTTTAGATTCCAATATAATACACAAAAATCAATGGACGTTGTGCCTTAAACGCAAAATATGAAACTTACTTACATACTACTCTAACCCAGAGGTTCCCAACCTTTTTTGTCTCATGGCACCTTTAGTAATTTTCCGAAAATCCGGAGGCACCCTATAGTTTATACTATATAGTGAATACGCAATAGTAATATATCGTGTATTTTTATATATATATATTTATAACAGTCAACATCGAAGCGATAATAATCGAATCAGTATGAAAACTGAAATAGATTGAACATCGCAGTATTACTATGTACAAATTATATGAAACGCAATAGCTTGTATACCATATATAATCTGTTTTATTACTCTCATTGCTATATTTTTCAAGAAGTCGTTTTTTCATAAAAAACATATATTTTAAATCATTTCTCGGCACCCTGGTTGGGAACCTCTGCAGTCTTACCAAATCAGGTTTACGTTCAATAGAACTGCAGGAATTGATACTTGGTTGTCAGAGACCGATAAAAAAAAAATACTAATCAAAGATGAGAATACTGCGTAACACCAATACCTCTAACTACTGGATATTTATAAATTATTAAATGGCAATAAAAATTGAAAATAGTTAAAAGTAAATACTTTACAGCATTATATAACTGTTGTAGCCTTGCTGGCGTATAAGCTTCAAAAACGTATACAATTATACGTTTAATATAGTCTAAATAATATCACAGTCGAATTATTAACATGTTAAAAAGTTGCTCAATGTAATTAAAACTTAATGGTTGCTTGACGCTTGTATTTTGTTTTAAATTGGTACTTAAAATATTTTTTGTAATAACAACATTATTAGGTATGAAGAATACCTATATGTTATATTTTTGTATTAAAAAAGTAAAAACGACAATTCGGTATAGTTTCAGTTTGCTGACGTAATAACGAGCGTTTATACGCGGGAGGCATACACCCCCCCCTCCCAAATCGCCCTTCATCTGTACATGATTTGACAGATTGACACACGGTCGTCATACGTATATAGATGTACATTTCCAAACACAACACCGTCGTCCAATCGATTTATTTAGCATCCGTCATGCTCTGTACCCACACCATAAATGCAAGCGCACCGGTATCGTGGTTTTCGGTGTGCGTTTTATGCAGGTAGGTGCATCGAGTTTCACTTGGACGAACTCGCGTTTGTTTTTTGGTGTATCCGATATGCAGACGAATCGAATGCAGTTTAGAAATCGGTATAACGAAAAACGTGCGATCACAAATGGGCTCGGGACCTAGGGTTTAGCACGTTGTAAGCAGTTCTATAAACCGAAATGATTTCTACTGCACTTGTAAACAAAAATAATTGCGTGTATAATGTTTATGTGCGCAAACTAATGTACCTGCTCATTATTGCAGGGGATAATAATATGTCCGGCATTACAGCAGCAAGTTCACAGTCGCCGTCAATAGCGTCGGTTTACTGCAATAAATTATGAACACGACAGTTTGTATAAATAATACAAACTATCAAGCATTTTGCTTCCGAGATATGTTGACGCGAAAAAAAAAACGCACTCGAGTATTACGAAAAAAAAAAAAATAATAATAATTATTACGGTATTTACATATACGCTGCAATATAGTAATAAAGTGATTATACGTATTGACGTGCGGAGAAGATAAAAGCGAAAATTAAATCGTAGGTTTAACTTTTATATACACGCGTTACAATACTATAATGTACTGTACGAGAGCAATGTATACAAAGCGCTAAGAAATAATAGGAGTGAGAAATAAATCGTCTTGCGGGCAGCAGCTGCTATTATCCGCAATAAGGACGTAGCGGCGGCGTCGGAGCACTTAAGACGTTATTATTTTTTGTCGTCGTGCAAAATGTGCGATCGAATTTAATCGCATTAATGGTCACTATAAGATATGCAAAACCCAAGAGCAGTTTAACGCGTAACCGTATCGAGTGGTCGGCCCATCTCCAATATTAATAATATAATATTGTGGGGAAGTATAGTCGTAGGTAATAACTAATTGCTATATAATAACAAAACAAAAACATTATTGACCTCGACGGACTATACGATTTTCGATCGCCCAAACACATCGCCCGTCTGATTATACGTTAGTTTATTATAATAACTCGCTGGTTCTCGAATATATAAGTCAATAGTAACACGACTATAATATTATTATGTACATGCACAATAATAGTGTGCGCTATTGGCGGGATAGCAAGACAAAATAATTTGCTCCCTCCCCTCCCCGAAAATGATTTACAGGTACGCCGCCGTGCACACTTGTATCGATGACGGGAAAAATATGGAGGGGTTGAACTATCAAACCTACCCTCTGACGTAAATCTATTTCATAACGCATCGAAACTTGATTCTGGGTTGTAGTTTTTCTTTAACTGCAAATACTCTGCAACGGCCGACATGATTTTGAGGTTTAAATTTTACACACGATCGAGAAAAATTGAAGGAATGTCTAGAAAGTTTGTACACCCTCGGACAAAACGCAAACGCACAAAACGATTAAAAATTAATTTCATCGATGGTTAATGTGCATAATATAGGTAATCCATACTGTTATTAAAATAATGTGTTATCGGTTTTTTATCTTCGTAATTTATCATACATATAATAAAACAACAATATTTATACTCGATCCTAACCCAAAGACGTACCTACCTATGTGTATAATATGTTCTCCCAACTTTCTAGAGACACATCAGCTGCAGTATACATGTATATGTTATATGCATATTACGTTCAGACATTTAATAAAACGATGTAATTAATAATAATTATATTAGAAGAAAATAAAAGAAACATTTAACTTTACTCCGGTCAGTATATCCTATAGTAACTCAAAATGTTTAATTTTTTCTTCTGTTTAATGATAGAGAAAATAAATTAAATCGAAACGAGTAAAAATGTAGTATATTATTATTATTATTATAGTTATAGTACTTAAAACCCATGTATGATGCCCACTGCAGTATGAATGGCATAATATGCGATTCGGACCTGTAATTTCTTAAGAAGTGTCACTAAATCGGGGTCACCTCTTTTTATTTTTAGCGTGTGATCTAGATTCACTGAACAATTGTTTTATTATTAATTATTTATTTAGTTAAAAAGGTAATCTCTGTGCCCAGAGAACTGGAATCCGCTCTACAAAGGCCAAAGAGCCCTCTGAACAAGTTCGTATGGTGTTCAACGAGTTCAGAAGGTACAGTAAAATAGCCATGTGTTTCTATAATCACGTGTCAATTAGTTTTGAAGATACGAGACATCTGAAGAAAAATACCAGATAAACAATTCAGGATTAAATAATAATAATACATACTGCAACTAGTGTACTAAAAGTACGAAAGTAAAATAATAACAATAGTATAGGTAATATACACAATTAAATGTCTTAAATACGAATTGTATATACGAACAACTACTACGGGTTAAAATGTATTAGATCTTTTGAGTATTCATGCTTTATCATCTCTAGCTTGCAAATTGAAATTTTGATTCGACGAGTCTTTTGAGAATATTACGCTTTCTAACGTCCACTGCAGCAGGTATAGCAGAATAATATCACACATATTTTCTATTGACCTGCATAACACTATAACTTATAAGAAAGTGCGGCGGATTGTGTTGGTTTTCTACGCGGGCAAAGTGTTTGAAAACTGCCGAGTATTATATTTAGAGTGATATTTAAAATTGGATTTTGTACATATTTTATACACGGACCTACATATCAATATGACCGTTGTATATATTAAGCGCTCCGTCTAATATAATATTACACAACCATCGCGGTATTTCTTCGTACGACGACGAATGTACTTTTGCGGGCCGACACTTTGTTCAGTGCACTGCAAACAACACGGCAATATGTATAAATTATAATTACCTGCGTCTAATATATTATATTACTATAATGCGATGTACCTATATTGTACGTACACTGCATTGACGTGATGGTCGTCGATCATCGAAAACGGGACAAAATGAAAAACGCCGCCGCCGCCGCCGCGATCGACGATACCGCGCGCGGTATAATAACTCAACGAGCAATTATTATTATTATTATTATAACAACTTTTTTTTTTTTTTTAATGTGCATACTATTACACGCAGGTACGCAATATTGTGTCGTCCGCCGTATAATAAATGATTAAAATATATATTTATACACACACACACATGTAATATACGAGCGGCTTATACCAATATGGGTTGGTATGAGTTATTAACCACGATGCACTGTAACCGCGGCTGTAGCGCCCGAACGGTTGTACGAATAGCTCTTTGGATATTATTATTATATTTTATTTTTCATTTTCCCGTATCAATCAAATTCGCTGCTGCTGCCACCGTCGTCGTCGTCGGGCTGGTGGCCGCGGCTTAGTCGTCTCCGGAATGAATGATTGTTGATGTTTTCGTATTTAAAACGGACAACGCGCTCGAGCTCATAATAGCGTGATATTATACTCTATGCTTTGGCGAACGGAATTGAGTCATTAGCTGTTTAGTTAATTTTTTAATCAACTAGGTACATATAGTTTAAGAGTAATCAACGCGATAACTTAGCTGTTTACAGTTAACCTGGAGAATAACACGTTGAGTCTTAATCGTGGTCATTTATATCTATTGACTATTCACTATTGCAATGGTTAAAATGTATTTTTATGTTTTTTGATTAATCACGCATGTCTATTACATTATAATATTGAAGTTTTAAAATATAAAAGGACCAAAAGATGTATCAAGATTTAACAGTTTAAAATAAACGCAAAATGAATAAAAGTTTGACGACGGGAAAAGGTTCACGATCACAATCTTCGAGGATAATCGATTGATAGGAATGATATTACCTAAGCAAAATAATTTAACTATTTTTATATTTTTGTAGTAAAATATAATATTATTATTTGTCAATATCATTCTGTTAACAACTCACTTTTCTTAACTTTCACTTAACCTTACATATTCGAGTAGAATCCATTAACTTATTCGCCATCGATTGTGCGTCCTGTATTATTCGAAATAACGCTATAAATCTGGTGTCAGGTTGGATAAATCGTCATGCTGGCTTTGTCCTCAAAAAGGAAAAATTAATAGTAATTATAATAACACTCGCTAATTATCATATAATAGTAATACTTGAAAGCCATGAAAGCTCATGAAAGCCACCGACCTAAAATAACCTGCAGTGGCGATGGCGACACGAAAGCTTACGGTATACTTATCATATATTAAATAATATTCAGATGGCCGCAGAAAAGTTGGAAGCGAGCCAATTTATGTATAACAATTTAATGTAATAGGTAGGTACATATTATTCATATAGTATTATAATAAAGTATATATATGTCCATACACGATGATCTATTTACCTTGGTATTGTGTATACGTTCGTTTTTTAAATAGAAATCCGCAAAAATTGTGGTCCACACGCCACTCCACTCGTCTAAACTTAAGATGATTATAAAAATATAAATAATTTTTCCAATACAGGTAATTAATTCATTAACATTTTCATATTATTATAGTTTTAAAATATTCTGCTTCCGATGACGACATCATAAGACAGTATCATTATAGAACTGCAATTAAAAAAACACATCGATAAAATAATGTAAGACTGTACTGTTATAACTAGTCCAAAATACTAATATGAAATAAAAACTTTTTTCCCAAAAATTGAGAAAGTCAGAAAATCAGTATTATCGTCGGCAGTAGGTACCGGATTACTCCGTATATATAGGTACGCAAAGTTTCTCTGACACCTGTTCAACGGAGCACGTCTGTTTTCCACTCCACGTGATTGCGTTTTTCTATACATAATACACATTTTTAATGTTGTAAAGTGACCGTCGCCAGATAATAATATTATTACATGCGGCAGATATAATATATTATGCTGCTGGCTGGTATGGCTGTACATAGTTATAATATATATTATCAGGTAGGCAGGCAGTAGGTATACATATAATATATATCCATCCCGAGCATGTCCCAACACTGCACCACAATAATAAATAATTATAATTATAACCGAGTTTGTATATATTATCATGTTGTAGGTATATTATTATTGTTGTTGTTGTTGTGTGTAGTCTGTCTCGGTCGCATATATACACATATATATATAATATAAATGGCTAAATAATCTGTAGGTAACCTAACCTAACCTTGCCTTTGTTGTGCATTACTCGATAAAGGGAACTAAATTATAAAACTAATATACTAACCTAAACTATACCTACTCACCTATCAATCTAATATACTCACAGGTCCCGTGCGTTTTCCGTTCTTTTTCGCGAAGACGATAATATTAAACTCTTACATTATAACATAGCTGATTGTACGACGACTAACGACTGGCGACGAGTGTGATTGATGACTCAGTAAACAAAAAAAAAAATCCCTCTTAATTTAAATCTTTAAATTATATTACGTCGATTTATGCGTCGTTTACTGCAGGTACAAATAAAGAGTTTCAAATTTGGGTGAAGGACTGACTGCTTGAATTTGTATAGTCAACACGGGCTAACGGCCATATATTATATATTCGTGAAAATAACTTATCGAAATGATAAAGTGGAACACAGTCGTTTATCGACTATCACTAAATGTTCGATGGAGACTTTGGTTAACAATTATCAACAAATCACCAACACATAAAAACCAAAGCGTTTGTAGATTATATATACTCGTACCTAATTATATAAACCATTTGAAATTTCTGAACCTGAAGTACCTATATGATAGGCGCAATACGTGTAGCTATAATATCGTTCACTGGAAATTATAGTGATAGACGTTTTATTTTGGGAGAAGGAGGGGGAAGTGGCAATATTTTCGCTACTAGCTCTGAAATCCAAAATACTCCATTGATTCGAACATATAATTTTGTAAGTTATATCTTGTGATGGTAGCGGGGTTGCCTAAGACACGTAAATTATGTTATAATTCAAGATCCGTTGTGCGTACACTGTAGGGAAGACGCCTGAATACCCACAGAAACCCGTCTGTATTGTTGTTCGTTTGAATTTATACATTTTCCAATAAGTGTTTAGATACTCGCTTCTTTACGAGAGATCTTCGAAACCGAGATTGGTCCAGGTAACACGTTTATTCGGTCCATAAATTTATACGTTTTTAATTTTTGTGTAAGCCTATAAAGTCTTATATAGAATTTATCGTGAAATACATTTGCTTGTGCTTATTTTTTTGTATTTGTATTACCTACTTAATTATAAACAATTAATATTACTCAAAGTAATACTATTTAAATATTTAACGATAAGTAATTTATGACGTATGGGATAGTGTGCCAACACATATTGCTGAACGCATGATGATACTTCGGTCTGTATTAATAATGCATTTTCATTCGATAAATTCATCCTCTATTATTTACGCGTTCTGCAAAATGACACGATGACGTTCTGTGCCCTGTCTCGCGTTTTAATATTGATTATTAATAAGACCTTATAACCATACGAGTAGGTATTATATCAAATTGATAGTGGGGATGTAACCACATTTTTTTTTCTGCCATCATGCCATTAATATTATTCGTACATAACTAATATAAATGCACGTAAAATCAGCTACTTATTATTGTTTTTTGCAACCATGCTATGTTCGCAGGTACACGAGTCATTTGTTTGTATACAAGCCACAAGTGTATAATAATATAATATATTACAAACGGCTCGACATGCCAACTTATTATTTATGCTCCTCAGTAGAAGGCATCCGCGATGAAAACAGATACCGTTCACTGTTGCTGCTTCAGGTAGTACTGTTTATTAAATTATAATAATTTACTACAATTAAATTCAAGTCTCGACCATCACTGACGGTGCACGGTAACGTTCCGAGTGCGTATTACACAAAAACATTTAAGTGATTGTTTCAAATTGCAACAAATACGCATGTTATTATATTGTTTGTAGCTGATTCTATTTTCATTTTTATTTTTAACGGTTTTCTGTATAATATTTGTAATTTTACTATCTGCTTTTTACTGTCTACGTATAAGCATGTTCACATATTTAATCAGACGTATATTACTAACCTAATAGTAATTAAAACTTATATGTCGTTAAAAGTTTCGAATTTTAAGATTTAGGGTGGAAATAATAATTTAAAACCGTGGCTAACGGAACCTTATCGTACGAATAATTATTATGAACGAAAACGTGGGGGTAGGCCAGTTTTGCAGTCGTAAAATCACCCCATTTTAACAAACCGGAAATCAAGTTTATTACTCTTAACGTCATACGTAAATCGATCATTTTTAATATTTAGGATTATTTTAACTACCCTGCGGAATTATAATGACTTTCACAAAAAATACGTGTGCCCGCTTGGCGTTGAATTTCAAATCATTAAATCCGGAACATATTAAAAGTTATATGTGCAGATACGTGTTGTAAAACAACGGAGGTTATTAACTATTATTCTACATAAATGTTTCAAATCGACTAATTTTCTAAAATTCTATGTGTTCAGTCTTCAAGTTCATAATTTAGTTGATTTGTGTACAGCACATTGTTAACCATATCTGAAATTATCGCCTCCGTTAATCTAATCGGTACGGTACAACAATAGGTGCTTGGGTGTCTATATGATATTTCTAAACGAAAGGTAATACCATGACCTTGGTATATATTATGCTTATACTACCCCGGGGTAAATCTAAAAAGTCGGCCAACATTTTTGCTATTGCATAGTGCGATGAGCTTCGTTAATGACATGATGTTATTTCTTTTTTTTTTTTGGTATGTCATTACGAGCTTGTTTATCAATGATTTATAGAAAACGAAATGAAATACTTAGGTATACGTAGGTACTAGACAGCAGTAAACTACCGTAATATCTGTAGTTATGATTTATGATTTTGAAAACGAAAGGATTGACCCCCCACATACCGTGGTTACCATGGTATAATTAAAGTATTTGATATTGCAGGGCACATGATATCTGTTGTGATTTGTGAAGAAACAATATGTAACACGACTTAAATAAGTATGTGTAGATTTGCAGTGCTGTAATAAGATACTTTCAATTAGTATCTAGAAAAATATAAATTTGTTTAGAAAGTATTTACTTAAAAGTTAATAACAATAGTAAATGATATAAAATATATTATATTCTACAATAATAATTAAATACAATAAATGCAAAGTTTTCGGTGATGAGAAGTAACTAGTAAGTCAAACAAAACTATTTGAGCAACACCGATTATTTTTTGACATACAGCACTGAATTTATTCAACTTACCATGCTACTTATAGTAAAACAAATCACATTAATGGCAATATAAAGATACATCATACAATATACTTGGTTTGTTGCAGGAAATATTGCCTTCACTCAAAATTGTTTTAAGTGTGCAATAATTTATCATTGACTTTAAACTTAACACATACATTACAGTGACTTATTCAACGAAGTATACTCAACACCTACTATACAGCAGAGAAGTTATCTATTTTCCCCTTTATTTTTTTGTAGCTGCAAGGGTGAGGGTATGGGCCAGGAGTCCTCCATCTATTCATATATTAAATACATATTATCTATGGTTCCTGAACTCTCTATAGGTACAGCGTGTCACATCATAGTTTACAATATTTCATATTTGTCATATGTAACGGGCCAAGATCCCAGTAAATAAAGTACAGAAACTTCAGACGATGTACAATAAATATAAAACCAAGGAAGATTTAGGATGTAGAAAATTAAACTAATAATAATAAAGATTACACAAATTAAACTTCACGTTTCACATAATATAATCTCATAGAATACACTTAAACATAATTCGATAACTTTACAGTATTAAAATTCATTAAAATAGGTGGCGACCGTCACCCAATAGCATCATACTGTCTATCTGCTGATTCCCTACATAGTTAGTACTATTCTTAGAAACGACAAAGAGAAGTTGGGACCTTCTGGAAATGGAGAGAATTTTATAAAATTCACTTGCGAAGGCAAAGCAGAAGCATCAATCAATCTGTGGTAATAAAATATAGGACTAAAGACCACATATTAGACCATATACTCATAGATGAGCCCTGTGAATTAAAAATCGGATAAAAGGCGCCAGTGTTGGTATAAACCATAAAGTATGAATATTTTGTGCACCGGTCATTCAGTCTCTTACTCTTGCACCCTCTATCTCGGCTCACGACGCATAACAAAAGTATGGGCAGGTCCAGTCTATTATGGACATAATAGGTCTATGGTTAGCTGTGACACGCCTGTCAGCTAAGGAGGTAATCCCCAGCGTTTGCAATATATCTTATGGCGGGAGTCATGCAGAGGACGGGCATTTATTTTGAGCATTTGAGCTCCGGATGACATAAAACGTCTTTGAACCCACTCTGAACGGTACGAATCTACTTTTTCAAAAAAATAATATGACGACGTACATCGGTGGACTACGTCTGGTCTGCAGTCGATTTGCGTGCGCATCGCGAATGATTTCATAAACACGTTCTCCGTTCCCAGTATTATACTGACAGTCAAATCGTATACACTATTATGAATATAATATGTTCGATAAAATACCAATTTTTTTATTTCCTATAGAATCATAGGTAGACATTATTATTGTTGCGAGTAGGAACATTTTTTTTTTTTTTGTACAGTCGTTCCGTAGAAACGGTGCTCTATGTATATTATGTACACGACGATGAGCCATACTATTATATTAGAAACTTGAGTGTGTGTTTCAAAATAATGTGCGTAGGTACGCCTACAATAATAAAGCCGACGGAGACGATGGACAACTTATCTAAATAATATATAAATGTGTATAGTAGGTATATACTCGGTGCGGACAGGTAGATGAAGTGTTGAAGAGATGCAAGACGAATACATGTCATATGTATAAACCTAAGTGTTTAGGCGTAATATCAGGCGTGGGGAGATGATAATTATCGCGCGTCAAGTTGTGTACCATGCGGAAGGATAATAAATAAAATAAGAATTTTACTTTAAAAGAATAATTGTTAACTATCAATTGAGATATATTCTAGTCACATATTTTTTTTGTTTTTTTTTTTTGAAACGCACCATGTACAAAATATAATATTTATAGCTAATAACGTTTTACAGTTCGATTGCAGCAACCGTTTTATAGAATTTATATTTTTCCGACGTGAAATGTATATTCCTGCCAGAAATAAAATGGGTAAACAATCAGGAATGTTTCTCGTCGTTAAGACACCGTACGTCGTTATTAATAATTAATGTTTTACATCACTGCATATTTTGCAAATTAAAACAGTGAAGATTTAAACTGGGTCAGTCAGAGACCTGTAAAGAGTACACGCGGCCGCAGATCCATGTCCTGCGTATACTGTGTGGGATACATAATATATTTTAATATTTACTGTCATAATAAAAAAATGTAAAAAATAATTTGGCTCGTGACCTGCGGTGTCTTTACCTAAAGAGTACAGCTCAATAAAAAAAAATGTAAATAATTAACAAAGTGGTGTCAAACTGAAAACAAAACTGTACAATATGAACGCGACCACCCAATAAATCGAATGGGTTCACCATCAAAATTCTAGAAAAGTTATCTGCTATCGGTCATATTATGAATTTTCACATACGAATAATATTATTATTCGAATAATGATTAAATGACAACGCAGCAGCGCGTAATATTTGTCCATTCTCTGCGGGGGGAGGGTGAATTTTCACGATTTTAAGTTGTTGCGTAACATAATATGTCTGATGACATTTTACTACAAGAGGTGTACAATGTACATAGTTGTCGAGTGAAGCGAAAATGCATCTGACAATAAAGATAATACTATATACCTATATTCGGCTCTTAAATCACTCTCGTGGAGTCCAGTTTGAGAACCTCTGCAGTAGTCGTTTACACATTACACATACTTATTCGGTACCTACGGTGAACAGTTCGTGTATCGTATTTCGACGCCGACTCACACCGACACGGGCGGATGAATTTTTTTTTGTTGGCAACGTGAACAGTTTTTTTTTTCTGCACAAATAGTAATTTTTTACGCGGAATTGGACTTCGTCCAGCCAACGGTACAATAATATTATCATAGCGACGGTTAGGTCTCTCACTCTCTCCCTGCAGCAACTATAAAATAGTGGACACGAATAACAGGGACTATAATATAACACGTTGCGAGTTTAAAGTTTTTTTTTATACAGGGTGTCCCTCGGACTTCTGTCGAGGAGTGTGTGTCCTAGGAATCACCTGTTGTTCGATAGTCAACTCGATTCAGTGGCACAGTTTGAGTTTTTTTTTTTTAGAGATGCACCAACATTTAAGCAGGCATATTTTGCTGGCGAAAGCTTGTACAACAGTTGTCGCTTTCTGCAACTATGGCGGACACGAGAAACAGAGACTCCATTAAACATCTGGGAGGTAAGTATAGAGTGTTTGTAGTTTTTTTTATACATGTTGTCTCTCGCAGTGTGTGTCCTAGGCCAATTTTTTATCACCGCTGGGTCTCTTTTTTTACACCACGTGTATTTTTACGCACGTATAATGTACATGTATAGGTATATGACCATGCGTGGCGAATTTTTGAGGCTGAAGTGTTTATATTTAATATTTTAATGAATTAAAAATTGTAGAATTGCAAGTCGGAAGTAGCTTTTGTCACGCGTATAACAGTAATAATATAATATACGAATCTATAAGATATAATATAAATCACCTAAATACGTATTACATAACAGTTACATTTTTCATATTGTTATATTTTGACTTAAATTCGACGGCCATGTACGCTTTGTAAATTTTATGGCAAGCCAATAAGGTGCAGAAAAGAATAAGGGTGACCCAACACACCCTGCCACGCCCCAAATGATGGCGCTACCGTAGAAATCCTATACAATACGGTCGTCGAGTATAATGCTATTATACCCGAATAATTTTAATAAAAGTTAATTTGGCTTAAAATGCGTATCGTTCGAGTGGGATTTCATGACATTGAGTGGTAAGGCTATGAGTTTTCAAAGGACGGGGAAAAAATCGAGCATTTCGCATCAATGAGTGTTGAGTTGTCCACAAAACCCGACTGCAATTTATTTGGCTTTTAAAATATTTACTCACAACTATTAAGTATTATTACATTACAATCGTTGTCCATCTCTGTTTTTAGAGAAATGCACTCGATAAAATTTTTTTTTTCCGTTTAATGCAGCCGAGGACTAGAAATTATTACCCGCATTTTTGCATTTCGATGACTATTCTAATGACACAATATTGAGAAAAATAGCGATTGTCTGGTCTACGGACACGGTGAGTCACCCTGTATATATCCATATATATATACCAGTGTATATATGTTAGGTTAGGTTATGTTGGGTACTTACTTGTGTAAGATAATGTACTGCAGTACACACGGTATACCGAGCACATTAAAAACACGACGCGCGCGACACGTCGTCGACGTGTTCGTAACGGACACGTCCACCTCCTCCTTCTGCTCAATTTCATATATATATACATATATTCGCGTGCTTTCGGTACACAATAATATTATAATAATATGTACAATATCTCACCACCCCGATCCCGCCGTGTACTCCTATATGCATAGGTATTATTCTTAAAACACAATAAAAACGTATATATACATATAGCGGATAAGTTGTCGTTACACTTTACACGCGCACACAACATAATTTATTTCGGCCCACGTATAAAACACACTTTGCGACGGCCCGTGGGAAGGGGGTGGTTTATTGTGAGCACGTCATATACACAAGTTGTATAGGTACCCGCAATGTGTTTTATTACATTATACATCGCGCGAGTTTTCGCGGTTGGTCTTATTCTACGGTATCACTGTACTATATAGGTACGATACATTGAACTTCAGACTTCAAAAATTGTTAAAGATATAGTGCAATAATAATACAGTGATCGGAATTGTACGTATGTACCGCTATGTGTATCTGGTTGTGGTTAGTATATCTTTGGTGAACGTGAGTGTTGCATTTTGAGTGTGTTGTGCGCAATCGAGAAGGTTTTATATTTAAAATAAATAAAAAATAATTTAATATAAGTTTTGGTGTACATTTAATTTTTACCTAATTTAACCTATGTGTATTTTTATGTAGAAAAACTAAAAATTATCAACGAATAGAATATAGGAGTAGGTACAAAAATGGTAGGCGTTTATTATAGGTTACACATAGGTTATATGTGAACTTATGTGAATCTAAAACAAGTATCTTATTATTATTATTTGTATTGCTTAATTTTATAAATTATAATACAATATCATGAAAAAAATATTCTTGAATGGATTTATAAGTATATTATAATACCTAAATATACACTAAAAATTAATTTGCCGTGTTCGCCTTTCTTTCTTTATGGTGCAGCATAATAATATAATATAATTCCTGTGTCTAGGATTTTATTTTTATGTAGGTATTTGTACCTGGTACATAGCTCATGCGGAACTGCTTACAAGGATTTTATGTGTTTAGTAAAATTATTTACGAGTTTTGCAGAAAGAAGAAAACATTTGTATTGTAGTGCAAACGACTTTCACTCTCAATTACATCAAAGTCACCTGTTCGAAATCATAACACTATTTTTCAATTGTTTGCTTTCTCACTCGTTTCGCTATTGTTGACGGAACTACCCACTACCAGCTTAATCTAGGAGGAGGAATGAAACCGTTAGATTTTTTTTTAACTAAAGGTACATTTATTGAGTATATAGTTTTAGAAAGACCAGCTTATGCTAGCACGTAGAATTACAAAAATATTTTTTAAAAATAAACTTTTTGACATGAGTTAAAAAAAAGGTATATAATATATTGTGTGTTAAATTTTTAAATCAAACAAAGAAAACACCGTTTATGAATAATGCCGAAAACAGGTACACTTGCCCAATAATATATTAGTATTTTATGGAAAACTAAACGAGACGACGACCGCGTATATATATGGTACTTACTTATAACTATTTATGAGTAACCAACTTTAAACATATTTTGATTATATTTTTTATTCTCTAGCCGCCTGAAATCGTAAAAAAAAAAAAAGAGAAGAACTGTCTCGTAGAGCCGGAAACGATGTGCTCGCTGACCATCGTCTCGGTCGGTGTCGCATACGGCGGCCGCCGATGGGTATAAATCATTTTCCACCGGACAAGCTAATGTCCTATCTAATTTGGCAACGACCTGAGCAATATAATAATATTATTATTATACGAACGTAATTTGTGGTAAAAATAAAATAACAGTATTCACGCAATATAATAAATATAATCGTATTCCTTTTATAACCTAACCTTATTAGATATTATTATTATTATAACCACCGCAGAGGCCGTAACTCATTGGCGATGACTGTAAAACGAAAACAAAAAACAAATTTCACTTACCTCACACACACATATATATATATATATATATATAAATACATATACATATTATTTTCGTGTACATCGATAAGTAGACACCACCGACGCCGTGTACATTATTTATATACATATATATGTGTGTGTGTGTGTGTGTGTGTGTGTTACAGAGGTGGTGGTGGCCATTAAATAATCGTTAAGATGGGAAAACTATCGGCGGAACGCACATTTCCTGTTAACGAAAAAACCATATAATGCGCATACGAGAATATATATATAGAAGACTTGCCACGTATTCGTGTATAGTACCTAGTACACATTATAGAACGTGTACGCGCCAAGGGTGGAAGGGGGAGAGAAGTGAGAGAGATCGGTTCGACCGACTTTATTACGGTCGAAGGGTTGAAATTTCGTGTAAACACAATCCGTCGCCAGGGTGGGCCGTTGGATCGTTAAGAAATCCGAGGTTCACGCGATATATTATACACAATAATCACGTCGTCAAGACGAGACTAATAGTACGAAAAACAAAAACAACAACTGTTATAATAACAATATACTATAAACACTCGTGTATCGTGCAGTCGTGCACCTTACACATAGACCGGAATACAACCCACGTCGGGTTTCATCCATACCTGTTGAAAATACTTTTGAAATGTGTTTGATTTTAAATTTACTACGATCTGCAAGCATATATACGTATAATAAAATAACCAAATTTCATGAAGAATAGTTGTAGTCATTAGGACATTAGGTGGGAAGGGAACGTTCTGCGACACCGACATTTGAACTCTGTGGGTTTTCAAAATAAAAATGTTTGATATAAATAATATTTATTATTTAAATAATAAACTTACATAAGAGGTATTAACAAACATGTTATTTTCTAAAAAAAAATGTTAATACGTTTTAAAAAATATTTCAAATAGTTTTAAATACTATAAATTGTCAACGAGAGTTCTTCGCGGGACTTGTATTAAATGTCTATGTATTAGGAATTTCTTCCAGATGTAGATAAATATTTTAATATGATAATTAAATATGAATTAATAAATAAATTAATATTAATTATGATTTTTAAACTGAGGGACGACAATGAGTCAAAGAAAAATGTTCATACATTTAAGCATAGAATCATACTTATTGTGATTTTTTTAATGTATTGCATTTAAGTAATCACAAAATAATCAAATAGATATTTCGAATATTTATTGTTTAACCTACAAGTACCTTGTACCTATAACATGTATGTATACATTTTTTTTTAACAAATTCACTTGTTTGATTAACCACGTGACCAACGACCACGATTGCAATATTATCATTGTGGTTTCTTAAGGTTTTTATAATTTTATATTGTCTACGCTTACAAGCCGACGACCACAGCATATTAAAATACATATAATATAAATACATAATTCGATTAGTTTCTGGCTTCGAAAATTTCATGATATTTTTACAAGAACCTTTTCAACAACCAGACATTTAAGTCTGTTTTTTCCTATTAAGCTGTTATAAATATAACGTAATATTTGCGGTTCTTTTTGTGTGTGTTTTCTGAAGTGTTTGGGCTCGAATTTGACTCGGCCTGTAAATGGTAAAATAACGATTAACGTCAGTTTGATGTATAGCGAATTAGGAACAAATCGACAATATTTAACGACCTGAAAAATTGCTCAATATTATCTTTTTACACATAGATACAAAAATAACGATAACACGTAACTTAAAAAAGGCATGCGACCAACTATTTTTGAAATAGCAGCTACTTGGAAACACATCATCACACACGTCGGTTATATATTACTTATACCTAGACAGTCTTCAGCAGTCGTTACAGTTCATATTATTTTATACTCTCATCTATCACCTTTCACACTCTGAACGCGCTCACTTTTTGACGTAACTCGTACCTACATTGCCGATACCTATATCCACATAGTTTACGCTCATAAACCATAAGTGTTATAGGTATACTTACGATATCGTTTTTTTTTTCATTCGTTTCACAACACTGCTTCAGATCTACAAACAATTTCCCTTACCAAAGTCAAAATTATTATATAGTCACCTGTTGTTGTATCCGTTTTCTGAATTGTCTGCAGTCCTTATTTCCCATACAAATTGAACACGAACGGGCTCGTATACTATGCGTGTGACAATGATGATCAGTTTAAACAATAAACCTTATTTCCAAGTTAATATTTATAATTTTATGCATACAACTCGCCTAGTTATTTTTGTTTACCATAACGATTTCGATTTGTTTCTTTTATCGAAATATTACAATTTACTTCACTATTATAGTATAGGTAAGTCAACATTATGGTCACTATTGTGAGCTCGTATGTAAAGATATTATAATGTTATGTTAACATGTTCGTTCTCTGACTCGTCTGGAGCTCTTATTGTCGAGCAAATTGAATACAACGTGCTCGCATAATAATGATAATCAATATAAACAACAAAACCATAGCATGATCTACGGATCATACTTAATATGTTTTTTATTTGTTGTTGATTCGCGTTTCTATGACGATATACAAAGCGTCACCCAAAATCAGTTGGAAAACAAAAAGCTTTAACCAAAAAACATATCTATATTATGTTAATTATAAGTCAATAAACGTTCC
Organism: Myzus persicae; assembly: GCF_001856785.1. Taxonomy (NCBI): domain Eukaryota; kingdom Metazoa; phylum Arthropoda; class Insecta; order Hemiptera; family Aphididae; genus Myzus; species Myzus persicae. The sequence goes on along the minus strand of NW_019101135.1, from coordinate 1,053,461 downwards.
AATGTATTTATTTATTATTTTTATATACTTAAAACGTGTGCTCAGTTATTTTTGTTTACTGTAACCATCAACGATTAATTTCGTTTATCAAAATATTACAACATTATTATATAATAATAATATAGTCGATAACAAATATTACGCAGGCACACCGTATAAACTCGCTTTCGTTGAATGACTTGTGACCTCCGCAGACGCGCCTGTACCTAATTTTGGTTTTTGTGTCGTTCTATAACACTTCTGGTATTTATTTTTTTTTTATATAAATATATACAGCACACTGAACACAAGCTAAATCGTATGCACAAAGATTTATGTCTCCTATTGTAAACAGTCGCGGCGGGTGTGTTGTATGTAAATTGTTTACAAAATATGTTAACCCCCGTTAATCACCATATTTTGCCGTCGTCGCACGAAAACCGTTTATTTGGAAATCGTTACCGTTAAGTCGTATAATATATATTTTCACATAATATAACACAAGGGTAACTATAATATTATTGCTGCGTTTAGATCACCGAGGCCGATTTTAACCGTTTTACTTCACTGGTCCATGGCGCACATATGGGCAATTTGGAACGGTAAATGTTTATATGTTCCGACCACATGTTCGACATTTCATTTTGCCTGTCATTTTCTTTTTTTGTGTATAAGGGTGTTTGTAAACAAGAAGGATATTAAGTCATCGGTAGGCAGGTAAGTAATTTAATGCTAAATAATAATAAACAACGAGTATAAGAACAAAATAGATTTTAATAATATTTGCTAAATAGGTATATCGAGGGTGGATAAGACCCTCGGACAGTATCTTAACAAATTAAAAAAAAAACAAATAATGATCATAAAAAATTAATTCTAACAAAATAATTTAGACAACTTAAATTCGTATTTTGTACAATTTCTAAACGTAATGCCGTTAATGTTTGTAATCCGCTATGTCACTGGCAAAATGTTAAATATTACAGCTATTAAAGTATACCTATAATAATATGTATAACGTACATTAAATGATTAAAAGCAAATTGTGGGCGTGGTGAAAAATCAACATTAAAACGCGACAAAAAAATAATATATTATACAGGTAGTTAATTATGATATTGATATGCGTATAAAAAAATTTGCTTAAATCCTTTTTTTATATCACTGGTTTTGGTTTTAATGAGATCAAGCGATTTACACGCTTTAAAAAAAAAAAAATTATTTTGATTTTATGCTCGAAAGCTAATAATATGATAAAATGGTTAGGATTATTATACTTTTATATATTTTCTGTATAAAACGATAATGAAATGATAAAACGGGTTTACATAGTGGTATAGTTTTTTAGTGGCAAAACCAAAAATACAACAATGGTCGGAAGCAATCTTTGGTTTATTCTCTTACGCGCTGAGAAGAATAAAATGATTAAAGTCGTGTGCAACATAACTATAATTAAGTGATTTCCGAGATGTATGGTATAAATGGATTATTTAGTTAAACATAATATATTTATATATCGTTAAACTAAAATGACAATAATATAATATATTATATATATTGTATATATATATATATATATATAATATTATATGTATGTATATTTAAAAGAAAGAGAGTTTGAAATAAATAATATTAAACGTAAACATTGTTTATATATGCATCTCTAATTAATTAGGACGTGTTTACAAAAACTTTAACAAAATAACAAAAATATTATACATTTTTTATCCCACTAGGTATTCTTATACAATAATAATAATAATAATTGTTGTTGTTCATATACGTACGAGGAAATGTGTTTCACTATTGACTATATTATGTACACTTATCATTAAGTTCGTAATTCTAATTATTACAAATATATTTTATAATTATATAATATTGAAATTTTAAATCTAAAATTAACGTTACTAGTATACATTTTTTTTTAAAATACACTCCCGGTATAATCGATAAACCGGCGGTGGTCACTGGCGCACGGGCGTACGATAGTGGTTACATCGGTATAATCCGGTAAGATGGAAAAAAATTGGAACATATTGGTCGCGATATACGCTTAATATTTATTAATATGACAAAACTCAAGGACAGTGAATTTTATTTTTATGACTTTTAAGTTTAAAAAACACAACGCAACGTTTATGTTTCTTGTTCGAGAATTATTACCGACTGTGAACACTGTACACATAATATACGTGTCGCTTAGGTAGGTACTGTGATATTTTAAACGTATATATGTATATACACACCGATTATATTATTATAATAATATATTATCAGTGAGTGTTGTCAGTTTTGTCGATATGGGCGGAGGACACTTAATAAAATATATAATATATACAAGCATAATATAGGTGTCGTCTAGAAATTTAGGCTAAGAATCGCGAAAAAAAAAATAGTACAATGAAGGGCGAGTGTCGGCAAGAGTGGAGGTGCGGGACCCCTCGGGGGATCTGCAGCGGGGAATCGGGTCAATCATTCCGTTAATCAGCCTAGTATTGTGCGCGCGACGCAGCCGGGGGACACGACCGGATCATTAATCACACGACCGCAGACGATTAAAAAAACGAAAATAATAATAATGATAATAATAATAATAATAATAATAAATAAATAAATAATAATAACGGACGAGACGGAAAAAAGGCGAGAAACGATAGATTTCATTATTGTATAATAATGTGTATTATTATTATTATTCATTAATAGTGTGCGCGGAGTTCGCGCGTGTGGGCTACTACAAACAGCAGTATTATATTATTATTATTATTATTACTATACAGGTACCGTGTTATTATTATTATTATTATTAATAATATTTGTTGCCGCTGTCCAATGTTTGCTTTACAGGAGAACCGATGATATTACACACGTCGACGGTACTTACGCGGTTTGACCCGAAATGGCGGCGAGGTCGCGGTCGTTTGTCCGTCACTTATCCGTTCTTTTTGTTTTTTTTCTACCATTTTCGAATGGCGCACACGCGTGTACTCATAATAATAATATGCATGCGCGATAGTCGTATGATATATTATTATTATTATTATTATTTTCTCTAGCGCACAATAGTCGTTCGTTAAGGTGTCATTGTGCGGCCCCGGCGACGGCCGACGACCGAATTCCTACGGGTCAACTGCAGCAGCGGGCACTTGTTTCCGTGTGCAGAAATACGGCGAGAAAAACAAAACTCACAAAACTCACAAAAACTCTACCCCCCTTCTCCACCACTCCGCTCGGCGATCGTTTCCTACCGGTCGCTCTGGCTCGTCGTCGTCGTCGTCGTCGACTATACCGCAGCCGCGTCCCGTCGTACCGAATAATAATATAAATATTAAATACAATACAATAATAATAATATATAAAAAACAAGAGGATATCACACATTATTATTGTTATCGTCAGCTGTTACGTGTAACGAGCGCGCGACCGTTGACCGACACGATCACCGGTGTGTACTAGTTGCGGTCATAATCAAAAATTACATACTAGTTGCGGTCACCCCTCAAAAAGGTTACATACTAGTTGCGGTCATCCATCAAAAAGGTTACATACTAGTTGCGGTCATTCAAATAATAATAACTAAGTATACTAAATAATATAATAAAATATAGTTTATATGATGATTAAATATGAAATTAATATTTCGTTTATTTATTGAATTTAGAAAAATGTATTAATCAACATTTTCCTTCCCATTTATATCGAAAAGATAAAAGACTTAGGACTGTCTACACTATTATTTTTTGTGTAGTTATGGTTAAAAATGTTGATACCTACTTATGTTTATATTACGTGGTTAAACTTGTGTCAAAATATAGTATATAATAGTAAACTTGTGTCAAAATATAATATATAATAGTATAATAATAATAATAATTATACATTTTAAAATTTTGTAGGTATAAATTGAAAGGAAATTTTATTTATAAACTTTACAGATAAGTAGTGGTGTTCCCACATATATACACTGTGTGCATTATATACAACTATGATAAGGTATGACCGCAACTAAGATATTACCTAAATTGGTGTGACCGCAACTGTTATATCTGTTTATCTCAAAAATCGTCATGACCGCAACTAGTATGCCGACACGATCACATCACAAGGCCGGAACCATTTGCCTGCAGACCGGAGACTGCTGCTGCTGCTGCTGCTGCTGCTGGCCGTCGACTGCGTACTCGCCGCCGGCCTTTGGCGCGGGCACCATTCCGACGCCGACGCCGCCGCCGCCGTTCAACATCATCAATTGCTGTTGCTGCTGGTGCTGGTGCTGGTGCTGGTGCTGTTGCTTGTGCTGCAGTTGGTCGCCTTTGGACGACGGATGGTCCATCAGCTGCTGATGCTGCGCCACCACCGCCGCCGCCGCCGCGTTCTTGGGCTGGTGCCGTTTCTTGTGCAGCGCCAGATGATCGGACCGGGCGAAACACCGCTCGCACACCTCGCACCGGAACGGTTTGTCGCCAGTGTGCTTCCGGTAGTGTCTGGTCAGCTCGTCCGACCGCGCGAAACTCCACTCGCACGCCGACCACGTGCACCGGTACGGTTTTTCGCCTGGAAAATAAAAACAAGTCCCACGCCGATTTAATACACGTCGTTTGTACGTCGAGATGATTTTAACACACAAAATCGTCGTATGATATTATTTATGATATTATGTACATTTTATGACACGTATTGGGGGGGGGGGGGCGTGATGGGTATTATTGCAGTTGTTGTCGTCGCGTTATTATTATACACGGGCAGCGCTATTATATTATTGTTTTAGGGAACACAAGTATTATTATAACTTCATACAAGCGATGCAATGTATAATATTATGTTATAATTCAAAATGAAAACAAATGTTGAGTTATAGAAACTTAAAAAATTAGGCATTTTGTTCATCTTGAAGTTTCTGAAAATTGTTTTGATATATTGTTGCATTCTCGCTATAATCTATTTTCATTACACTTCAAGATATAGTTGTCAACATTTAGAATGGAAAAATTATTGTAAATGGCCAAGGTGTGAGTCATTGGTATTTTGTGTACTGCAATCTTCATGTATGAATAAAAAATTATATTTATTTGATAAAGTGTTTACTACTTTTTCTCAATGTCAACAGCGGTTCATTTATTTAGGACAAACAGATTTACATTACTTTCTGAAATATTTGGAGGGGCAGAGGGTGTCTAAATGCGCTTTGGCCTACGACAATTCATATATTTTAATGACTCATATCGAAACGTTTCCGTGGCAGTGCTGTACATAGCATATACTCGTAAATCGCACGTGCATATTATTCTAAATGTGTGATCTCCCCCGGGGGTATTGCAATAATATACGGATCGATCGACGCCACAACATTCCATTCGCGAGATTCGTATCAATCATGTAGGTATCTACAATGTGTGTGTGTGTGTGTGTGTGTGTGTGTGTGTGTGTCCGTGTGTGTGTATCAAATGTGGTTGTTTGTATGTATCTATATGATTATCCGACGACGAGGTGCGACGAGAAAGCCGCGTCAAACGATATATAACTGTATAAGTGTATAACATATACTGCTCGCTCCTATTTTATTTTTATATATGTGCATAGGTATCTACTCGACGACGCGCCGTTAAAAACGTTATCCTATACCGCGAATACTGTATAAATAATATGTATAATATAAGACTCCGCAACTCCGAATAATAATTTATTATTTATAGGTGTACTATATAAACCATGGGCGGCCAAGCGGTCGATGGCGGACAATTTCTAAGTCGATCATGTTAGAATTAATTTTTAGGGACGAGCGCACGAGTTGTAGTGAACAAATTGTTGATAAGTTTTGTCTGTATAATTTTTATCTTTTATTTTGGTTTCGTATTATTCGTAGTAATTATTAATTAGGTAGTTTATAATACTTATTGTATGTTTATATACACTTTATGCAAGTATGTTTCTTAATAATTATAGTTATTCAATAAGAGTTTGGCCATCCCTGCTATGAACTAAAAGAGCTATGTAGAAATATATCTGGACGAAAAATTGAAACTGTGACACCTATAGGTTATAATACTAGATTTTAAACACTTACATAATATGCTGTTTTTACCTAACTACATTACTAAAATTATTATGATTGCCCGTTTGATTGAATTTTATCCATGGTTTGCTTGCAGCGATTTTACGGAACCCTACCAAAAACCATAACAATGTCGACTGAGATGAAATTATTGAATCGGAAATAGTTTCAGTTATCACTATAATTTCAGATATTTGTAAACCTACAATGATATAGCTATTGCCGAATCTTATTTTTTTTTTTAATAATTAATAAATTCAACGTTTTTCGATACGTATATCTAGGATGGGAAAAATATTGTGTTATGAAAATATCGATTGCAGAAATGATGTGTTTGGCCAGCTACAATACGTACACTGCAGTACACTAGTACGTCTGTATTAAAGCTGCCGGAGCACACAGTCCCTATTTATCGCTCGCCGCGAGACGGAAGAGAGAAAAATGACAAATTATACGCCCGTTTCACCGCGGCCCACACTCCGTAGGCAAGTAATCCGTTCGTAACCGTTTTCGTTTTAATTGGTCTCGATTGACTGCCCGCGATTTCGAGTAGGCCATCGCGGACGACAATGAAGTATTCGAAAAGCTAAAGACAAAAAAAAAAAATTAACACACAGAGCATTATTATATTATGTATAATGCGGATGTGGGACGCTTCGCCGGGTAGTACCGCGAGTGCACTACATACATTTATATTGTATATTATGATAATGTGCGCTTTGGTCGCGAATTTTTTCTCTCGGCTCGCGCCATTGTCTCGCGACGTGCCGCGGCGGCGGCCCACGTCCCGAGTCCGCCGCCGCAGTCGTTTATTATATGCATATTATTATTATTATTATTATTATGTACAGCGGTCGTTGGCGCGCAAACAATGTAACGATTGTGTTCGGATTCGGAACCGAGTGCGATCGAAGCCCACTCGACATTTTTGTTTGTGTATAGTGTACAGTAAACGCGCACAAGACGGCCCAAAGGGGTGAGCACGTCCTTGACCCAGCTGCTCCGACAGACGAGTCGACGAGTATACGTCTAAATGTCTAATATACGTGTAGCATTAAAATGACACGTGTACAAATAATAAATAACTATATAATACTGTCTCATTACGTTCGCGTAATGTCCAATATAATATGATATAGGTAGGAACACACTCGAAATCCGACTTAAGGTTAGACAACTTACACGCTGCCATTTGCATTCTATATCACGAACAAACACCCCGATAATCGTGGAAAACAGGAAGACATTATATCCAATAAGGTAACCCTTTATTTTATACCAAACTAATAATACCCGGCTACACATCAATCATGAAATATCATACTATACAGTTCTCGAGTTAAAAAAAAGTTGGAAAAAAAATCAAACTTCTTACATTAGATCCGAGCCTACGCGGGTAATATTACCTATATCACACGGATCGCGATGAACTAAAAAAGGATCACTCAGCAGGAACATAGTGCGCATGACACAAAAAACGTGCGTGGGCGTTGAATAAAAAACACACACCCTCTGCAGACGCGTATTCGAATCGCACTGATGACGGATACGATGACGCCGGCGCGTTGTCGTGATTTCGCGTCGCAAATAGTATACGCTCCGATTGGCGCGCGCCTTACAATACGGTCTATTATATTACAATATTATAATAGGAAATAAAGATAATGTATGTAAGCGAATCGTCGCCGACGTAATATATATCGAAATAATACAATCGATTACGCGATCATAACATAATGTACCTGTACCTGGACGCATATCGTTATAGCACACGACAGTAAAATATTATAATTTTTCCATGCAACACTAATACGATACGGTGTAATAATATAACAAAATAATAATACGATAAACCGTGTAGTGACGTACGTAATCGTATACTGTCGAGTAGTGCAGGCTGAAGCCGAGTCGCGTCCCGCTAAAAACAAAAATCGTGGAAAATAAGATATGATCGTATCATCATGTGTAATAAATTATCGTTTATTTTATTCCAAACTATATATTATAATATTGTATGGATCTCGAATATATGGAAGAAGGCAGGATTTCTGAGGAGTAATTTCTGAAATTAAATTTGATTTTTTAATAGAGTTTTCTCAAGGTGTGTAAAAATTAGAAACGATCGTTGCATTTCGAAGTACCTACCTTTATTAATTCATAACATTAAAAATGCATTGAAGATACTCGTTTTATAGATTTAAATATTTGTTTGTTATCGTAATTATAATAAGAATAAAAGTACCCAACGATAGTACGTAATATTTGAGAATTGTGTGTGTAGTATGAATTGTAGCATTCGTAGTGTTGCTAATTTATCACAACAAAATTAATGTAATTAAAAAAAATCAATACAATTTTTTTTTTAAGTTTCTCTTGGCAATTTCCGGAGGTCGGAAATTTTCCCCGGTTTCCCGCTATTTTCTACTTACATCACTATACAGTGCGGACGACAAAAAAAAAAAACGTGCGCAATGGGCGCCGCTGAATAAAAAACGCACGCCCTCAAAAGCGTATTCGAATCTCAGACGGATGTGCGATGACGCCGAGTGCTTTGTCGCGACTCTAAAATATGCTCTCCGGTTGCCGTGCGCCTTATAACCGTCTGCGTATTGTCATAATACGATATACGAATCGTCGCCGACACATATTATATCGAAATAATACAATCGATTACACGCGGGCATATTATAATAATATACCTCTGCGACGGGCATATCATTGTACGTGTATTAAACACGGCGGTAAAACATCGTAACAACAACAGCAATAATAATAACAATCGCAATGACGTACATACTACGATCGCAGTCGTATTCGACTGCCGAGTGGCGAGGACGGAAGCCGAGTCACGTCCCGTGAAAAACATAAAAACGACAGTCGAAATAACCGTCGACAGCCGGGCGCTGATGATATTCGAAAAACTATTTCAAAAACCACGACGACGACGACCCGTCATCGGCACCAAGTAGTACTTTTTACCCGTTTTACGTTTACACGCTCACGCCCGCGATATAACATATACATATATACATATTATATTTATCATTGTATATGGGTACGCGGGGTACAACCATAACGATGACATGCGCAGTGGCGGCAGTGCGCGTCCTCATCTCTCGCGCGGTTGCACCGTAAAACGCATAATAATAATAATAATAATAATAACAATAATAATAGTGCATTGTGCACGCGCATATAATGTAGCCATTTAACATCGATGCAGCGTATAATAATGCGTATAATGCCTAATATCCATCCCTTCCCACCCCATAGCACATTGTTGCTGCCGTTATTACTGTCGTCGACGTCATTTATGTGTACATTATTTCGGCGCTACCCAACCAGAGTTCCTATTTGTATAAGTGTGTGTGTGTGTGTGTGTGTGTGTGTGTGTGTGTGTGTGTGTGTGTGTGTGTGAGCGCGATCGCGATACGCACTTTACACACACGACAGTTTATTATTATTACTACGGATCGTATACGGTTTTTATTTATCCGTTTTTTTTTTTTGCCGTCGTCGTGTTATTTAGTTTTTTAATTCGTACACGGCGGTTGACAATAATTCAACAACGTTTACGCGGTCGCTCGAGTGGAAAATTGGACCATCCGGCAACTATACGGTGGTGGAAGTGCATACATATATACGTATATTATATTACTTGTATTATATACGCGTACAACACATTAATATTATTATCATTATTGTTATTATTATTATTATTATTATTATTATTATTGTAGCAACGCGAGTGTTCCGGGTGATGGTATCGGAAAATTGGCCGGTGTAGTCCCGGGGCCGGGGATGATGATGAAAGTTTGACAATATATAATATTGTTACAGGCAGAATATTATAAACATAGTGGACTATTTAAAAGTCTAAAAATATTATTCACGATACCCATACTTATTCATAACAATTAAATATTACGCCGCATGTGCGCCGGCGGTTCTGTTGTTTTGATGACTGTTTATTATAGTGCTGTTATTATCATGAGAATATTATGTACTCGTAAACAAAACGAGTTCGTTTAACCGTGATTGTCTTCAGAACACAATCGCAAAATTTGACGTTTTCCAAAAGTTGCCCCGCGCGGTTAACGAGAGTTATTGTATTAACGAGTAAAAGAAAAAACCAAAAATGATGCATTCTCCCATCGTAGCGGATGCGCTGCCAAATATTTTTGTTTAGTAAGTATAATATAATATAATATAACATAATAATAATGTACAGGCAGGTATACCGGTGTAAGTCACCTACATTAAGAGCTTCGTTTTTTTTTTTTTGCAATACTATACACAATGATACCCGTCACTTGTTAAAAAAAATCGCTTGTTGTTTAATTTACAAAACGTTACTAAAATAATCATTATTGAAAAAAAAAAAATATATTCTCACAGTACCCATACTACGTTTGTTACTAAATTAAAAGTTGGTACGGTACAGGGATTACTATCAACAGGGACTCGCTATATCAAGCGAGAATACGAAAAATCAAGAATCAAGGTCCATTTACCTACAAAATACTAACTAAAATATTGATATTTCCACTGCACTTTTATTTAACGACGGATATGCGTACTTTATATAATATATATAACGTCTAATTTAGTTATTATTCAGAAAAATTATAAACTCATGACTTCGGACTTGGAAATGTACGCCGTAGATCGATGTCATGCACACAACATATACTATGCATATTTATCGTGTTATTATAAACATTACAAACATTATAGTATGATAAATCAAAAAATTCCAAGTGTGTACACGCACGACAATGTATCATATTATTATATATTGATTTTGTTTACAATCAACCGACAACCAGAGATAATGCAATTATGCAATTATTACAATGTACATGCAGGTGATTACTTTTTCACATACGAATTTCATAGGCACCATCGCATAATCGTATTACAACATAATATTGGTACTCGCATGCCACAAGTATATTAAGCATTTTCCTACCTACCAGCTGGCAGGTGATTTTCAAAAGACCAGATGTGTGGGCGGGCAGAGTATATTTTATTCATTTAGTCGCCGTTTAGTAGTTAATTTTTTTACACGCGCGCACGCATTACTTTTATTACTGTTATTTTATATTATACACAATATAACATACATATTACTATATGAACATTACAAAATACGTTTGGAATAATTTTTTTTTTTTTTAAAGGACACACCGGATCGTTACCGCAATATTAAATCAACATCCTACATACGTCTCTATTAAGACTAAGTGTTTCAGACCTTTTTCGGATAATTATTATGATATAATATATTATAACTATATCTATATAATGTAATGTAAGCTTAAACGAAATTTCGTACGCGGCCTACACGCGTCGCTCCGCTGCGGCTGCACGAGCGGCGGCGGGCCGACGACAGCGGCGGCGACGGCGAGCCGACAGATGGTATGGTGTTCGATGCGGTAAATAAATTCCACGGAATTGGCGGTAGTGCGACAGTAATGCGAGTTTTTATGGCCGTGTCCGCGAGAATTAGCCGCGGGAATAAAAGACGCTTGGCGGTTTTTTTTTCTTTATACATATTTTCAGATAATATAATATTTACAGTTTTGCAGTTACAACATTATCTCGCACGCGTATATTATAATATTATTATTAGCATTGCTATTACTATACCGCACGGACATCATACATAACGCGCTGTGGGTGTGTGTGTTTTCGTTGACGCCGTGCGTTATAATACTGCAGCTATGCACTCACACGATCGAAGTCGCGAGCGCGTGCAGAAAAAAAACGCACATCAAACGCGCCGAAAGCGTAAAAAAATTTTCCTCCCATACCAGCCGCCAACCGAGAGTGAAATAAAATAAAATATGTATTATGTTACTGCGGTATTTTATTTAGGTGTTTTTTTTTCCTCGCCGACCGGAACCGAGTGGGACGACGGACACCGCGCCGCGCTTGTACATTATATTATGTTTTGTATAAATATTTAGATTACCGACCACAAGAACGCTATTAATTATCATGTATATATTATAAACGTTCGCCTTAAAAAAACTCAAGTCTAATAAAAATATTTTTTTGCACGCGATTTTAATGATATACCAATATATTAACAACAGTCATGATGGCGTGCACATGATGCGTATAATATTATGTGAAAACCTCCCCAACCATATACCATGTATAATATATGCCACAGTCTTGTGCATATACTAAATAATAAAACACATACGTAGATAATATATACGTACATTGATAGGACATTATTATACCTAATAAATACTGAAATACGGCATAGGTACCTACTGTGATCAAAGAGTCTAATATAGTTATCACAAGGTTATTTATATATAATGCGGTTTATGCGTGATATAGTAAACATTATATGAATCCGCAGTCTGCCAAATTTTGAATTCAATTTCAATTTACTTCAACTATGTAAATATTAAATTATAGATAAATCGTAAACTTAACTTGTCATATTGTGTTTTAAAGTTATACAACTTATATAAATCTTGTTACTGTTATTATTTAATATTATTTATTATATTATTAGTGGTGATGAGGTTATACCATCGTGCATCAGTATTATAAAGGTAAACCACAATCTTAATTGCATGTCTTAACCACTTTGGTAACTAGCTAGTCTATATGCTCTTCGACCACACGTCTTGAGTACAATGCATCATGTCCTATATCCATATTCATATGCAATAATATTGTCTGATATCTTAATGGTATACTCGCAAATCGTAAACGGGTGATGAACGCCTGTGTCTTTGGAATATCTTATAAAAGTGTTCATTCTGTTCCCCGATCCCCCGGCCTTAATATTTCCCACATTTATTTGTGTTATTGTACCAAACGATAAATATTAGTCAACACTTTACTCCATTAAACATTTTTTAAATACTCCCCCGATAAAAAGTGCTAACATTTAGCATAGGTATACGAGTTTACTCATCATCTGTATTGGTATTATGGTCGGTATTATAACTGTCGAAGACAAAAAAAAATCCATCAAAAAATGTGTATACATAGATTATATGACGTGGTTATTATAATTATCAACGGAGTAAAAAATTCTGAATGTTGCTGAACACGGTTGGGAGCCGTGCCGGTCAGTATTATACTACGTGTCTCGAATTTATATGATTGCGTATTTTATTTATTTACCCGCTGCGTGATAATAATATACACGTCGGGGAAAAACATTAATTGTTAGATATAATATTAAAAGTAATTTACCTATGGAAAATAACCAACGATTGCTGTATATCTTTTTACACGACGAGTGGGACATAATATAAATGAAAAATTAATTTTTACGGAGATACGGTAATTGTTATACACATGAGCATACCTATACATATGCTAAGTATAATATAATATGTATCTGTAGATTACTATATAGTATATATACATAATATTATACCTGTATTGTATAATATATTGAATTCTCTTTACATATGCATATAACATGTGCGTTTATATATATATATATATATATTGTATAACGTAAAAATATGTCGTCAGGAATGTGAATATTTTCCTGCTTTCCTGTTTTAATTAGTCGTTATTTATATACATGTGTAAACAAATAATTACAGTTTTCGAAAAGGCGCGCGACTTCATAATATAAACATAAAATTGTAAATAAAATTGTTAAACGCTTTCATAAAATACTATAGGAAATATGTCTGTAACCATTATGTTTGAATTTTTTTTTAATTAAAACATTATTGTTTACATATATGAAAAGTTATGCCACACGGAGCAATAATATATTAAATAAACGAACGAGATCGAATAAAAACGAGGGCATTAAAGTCTCCTGCAACTGCGTATAATAATGTGTACCTGATTGCTGCACTCGCACTTTAATAATATTATAGTATCCCCCGTGTAGGCCGTTATTGCAGTTTATCAATCATAATTCATAAAATGCATTTTAATACCTATACGTCTCCGTGCACGAGCGCTTTTTTCTACATAATCCACTCGAACGTGCACTTACAAACGCGTTGAGTTTCTGTTTGACCGAACGTTTAATGCCATTAAGTTTATACACCTTGTTTACATTTTCATACTTGTCAGAGTCGCGTATCCAACTGCAGCGTTTATTATTATTATTATTATTATTATTACAGGTAGATCCTCAAGTTTGATACTTAGCCCGCGTGGAACAAGTTTTTCCACTTTCTCGCACAACGGCGTCGGTGGCGGCAGAGTCGTTCAAATTCAATTAAACGCTGAAAAATTCACTACCCCCTCGTCGCAGCGACAATAACGGCCGCGTCGATTGGTGTTATTTATTTTATGCATCTACTGCAGCTGCAGCAGGTATACAATAATAATAATAATAATAATAATAATAATGCGCTTATCGTCCGACTGTGAGCATTAATTCGTTTATCCTATGGGTACTTTTTATCACAATATATTTTTCAAACGATTCGCGCGCGTTTATGAATCACACGCGTAAGCACAAAATAAATAATAAAACGGGCGCGCATTTACTACAAACTCGGTGTATCTACATGCACCTACCTATATAATTATTATTATTATTATTACTATTATTATATAATATGTATAACTCACGCGCGTGCACATAAATCTCGTCGCGTGCTTTTCGTCCGTACGTCTATATATACCTATATATGAAGGTAATTTTTTTTTATATTTTTTTATTGCGTTTTGTGCACCGCAGCAGCAGCAGCAGCAACAGCACACGATGAGCGTCCGCGACGGGAGTGCGCGTGCGCATATTATAATCGCGTGTGGGTGCGAAATTATACTTAGCTAAACCATTATATTACCATTATTGTTATTATTATAATAATAACGATCTAGATTAAACTGCTCGATGAGATTCCAATCGGCTGCAGACAATTATATACTTACAACGATGTGCGTTTTGCGCCGACGGACTTCGATGCGTATCGATTTTAATTGTCCCCCGGGACATGTCGCCGTCGTACATTTTTCTTAGTATTATTGCGCCTTTCGCCACCCCATTTTCGCAGCAGCTGCGAGCCGGCGACGACCACGGTCCGGTTGCAGTGCATTCTTTTCTGCAGACCGTATGCACATCAGCCGCAGCTTATTATTATAATAATATACGATTTTTCCATCGCCTCGGAATTATTTATCGCAAGGGTTTAATCGCGTTGCAGCCATAACACGTCTGCCGCAGAGACGAAAATAAATTTATCGGTCTCGGCCATTATATAGAGGTGCCTATACCGGGAATCGGTTTTCTCAAACGTGTATATGTATATGATAATAATAATGTTTATTATATAATAAGCGCAAACACGAACGGGTCGAATTTTAATAGCTATACCTTTTAATGAAATGTCACACCTTTAAATGTGCATATTAATAATAGATGAACGTCATAAAACGACGGTTTCCGATTTAGGATCTTACATGATGAGTTGTAGACCGGAGCACTTTAGTTGGCACATGCGCTAATCGGACACCGATGCAGACTGTCCCGGTGGTTAATTCATTTCAACAAATTGTCGAGGAACCAAATTTAAGAGCTATTAAAAAACGACGACAACAAAAAAAAAACCACATAAACCCAAACCAGATTTACACTAGCGCTCGAGAATATATATATAGAACTGCAGTACACCGACGGTCTTACATCGTTTAAAACGGAATTTATTAAAAAGATCGGATCATTAAAACATATTAATATTATATTACACGGGTCTAATGACGTGCATATACATATATATTATACATAATAAGATTATATTATATAGGTTATTATAATAAACTTATATCCATCCATATCGAGTTAGATATTATGTACTTACCGAGAAGAAAAAATAATAAAAAAATCGTCTATATAGGTTTAAAAAATAATATAATAAAAATGATAATCTCAACAGAGTTGGACGAATAGTGAGTGGTATATTATATATATATTACGTTTATAATAACATAATATATCGATTTTTGTATACGGATTGCGTAGTTTTTAAATTCATTGTGCATAATTTAACGATTAACAATCACTGAAAATGGTATTTATGTATTATTATTATTATTATTGTTATTATTGAAAACCTATCAAATTATAAGAGTTATTTTGTTTCTCGTGTGGAATAATATAAAGCATAACGGGGACTTGGCAATTCGATCATTTCTCTCAGTGATTCACTTAACGACATCACGTCGAGTTATGACATTTCTGTAGATGCAGGAGACTGGTGCAAGTATATTATTATTGTTTCATCTCAGGTACACTCAAAAGGGCTCCGTGACGGACCGGCGTCGTAAATTTATTGTATTTCCCATAAGCTTCCTCAAAGCAATAAAATATTATGGTCACCCGTGGTTGTGCAGGTCTGCGGTGCATTCAAAGTATTTCTCCCGATCAAAGTGAACCAAACCCTCCACAGCTGTCATCTCTTATCCGTTCAACTAGTACAAAATGTCTCAAAAACTGTTTTCGAACGTTTCACCCGCCGAATCGCAGAAATCCTCTATATTTGATATTCTCAAACTATATTTCCACGTGTGATACCGCGGCTTAGCAAGACGTCCCACCGAAAAGTAATAAGTGACCATACATATTATTATCATTAATCTATAATTAGTCGAAAATATGGTACACGTGTGTAAATGATTTCGATGACCTAGCTATATAGGTATGTGAAAATTTAAACAATCATCACGTGCAGCGGTAACCGAGGTGCAATAGGCCTATTGCAAGCGCGATATTCTGTGGAAAAAATGTACAATGCGCATATTGAAGCCTCTCCGACTCTAACAGCGGGAAAATAGTCCTGACCGAGGACTGTTATGTTATAAGCAGGAACATTTTATTTTAATATAAAGGAATACACAGGAATGCCGTTAAAAACCTCACTATATGTACAACAATGAGCGAAAATGGTTGTGACGAGCGTATATATACGTCCATATAATAATTATATTATACACAAAAGTACGACGGGGGGGTGTATATAATGCCTCCGGTGCATAATGCCTAAATTCTCGGCTTCCGATCCACACTTCAGTATAACAATAAATACGATCATCATCATTATAATATTATTATTAGGCCTATATATATATATATATATATCGATTAGTATCGTGCACACGCGTACGCCATGTTTCAGTACCGTGTATGCGCTCGTGTGTTTATTATTGTTTTCGCGTGTCTATTTCATGATATTATGTATTGTCTCCGCGCGTAATATAAAAATTACACTATTATCATTATCAGTCACTGCAGCTGTGCTTGTACCTATACTGGTAGAAAATAAAAAACCGTCGCAGCCTCGGGTGGTTTCAATGACTTTTTTGTCCTTCTCGCGACCCGCGATACGCACATAATACGCGTCAACCGCGGTACATAATAACTACACATTATATAGACACCTATATATTATATAATATCAATGCGACGTACATACAATATTGTCCGCTGGCGCGTGCGTCGGTATTTTAGCATTATTATTTGTGTTATTATTATTATTATTGTTGTTGTTGTTGTTGTTGTCGTCGTCTTCGTCTATGATGGCCGTTATGTCTCATATTATATGTACGTCGCGGCGACCGTTTTGTCTCGTCGCAGGGTCGAGGACCTCTGTCCGACGGCTCTGGCTCTCCGCCGACACCGACCGACAGTCTACGACGAGGAAGACGTCTGTATACTACACATTATTATTATATACTTTACACGACATACTTATACACACTGCATATGCATACACAGACACACACACACACAGACACAGACACAGACACAGACACACACACACACACACAGACACACACACACACACACAGACACGAGCCGACCCGGCCCGAGGCGCTCTGTCGCTGCGCGGCTGACGCGGAAGAGTGCGGACGAGGAGAGAAACGCGCACAGCGCACAAATTAGACGCTTTATTACTCCGAGTCATCGACGTCGGCATATTGTGTAGGTACCCCGTACGTGTACGTAGAAAAAATGTATAATATCTGCATAATAATATCATAACGTTCGCCCGTGTCTGTAATAATCGGCGAGATCCGATGGTTTGCCTCAGCGGCGTGATAATATTATTATTGTATATACGACTGTCGATAATGTCGGCCCGTCGAGGCGTTGGCGTGTATGTTATGATGATGATTTTCGGCCAATATAATAATAATAATTATAATTGTTCTGCGTCGCAGCTATGATATTGTAATATATTATCGTCGTCGTCGTCGTATTTTAATACATTTATATCACACATATAGATAATTAGTATTTATTTCGCGAGACTTTCTCCGGTCTGACTCATCCCTCCGCCGCCGCCGACAAACTGATTTCCACGACCTCGGACGACATATTTTTGCCAGTAATACAAATAACATGCCAGTATACCAACACTCGAACATTACACGTTGTACTGAGATCGGTGTCTATTAATATATTATTATTAAGTAGAGCACGGGCTGAGGACCGAAATCGGTCGGGTCGAATATCGTGAAATCGAATAAAAACCGACACGCGATACGATCGTCGGCGGGTATACCTATAATATTATATTATGTACGATTAGCCGCCGCCCGGAGTTTATCGTAACGGTGAAGTGACTTTTTTTTCTTATGCGTAAATTAACAGCTATTAATAATTTATACATATTATACGCAGGTATACCTATATTAAATTAAACTATAAAAATCGTTTTACGACGTTTCTGATGATAAAACGTTTCGAGCCCGTCGATACCTTTAATACAACATATTATGACACAAATAAATGACAACTGCAGCAATAATAAACACGAATACCATTATAATATGTTGCTAAGTGTAATAATAATAATAATAATAATAATAATATACAACGGACGGTTTTTCGCATCGCGAAATTTACTCGCTCAATTAACTGCCCAAATCGACAAATTTAAGTACATACCTATAATAGGTAGGTACCTATACGTATTTTTATATTGCAGAATACTAATTAATATTATACGAATACTTTTAGGTAACGAATATGTACCACGTGGTTTGCACAGAATTTGGCTTGTACCACGCAAGATGAAACATTATTAAAACAACATAATATTACACGAAATATTTGGCACACCCAATCTCTTCGCCGGTCTAGGAACTCGTCTATGATGTTCCGGTACATAAATATAATATCGAGAACGTTTCGCATCGATCAAAAACCGAATCACGTATATAATGATACGGTGCAGGTAGGTATAGGTATAATAGTTTAATAGTAGATGTATACACATTATGCCACACAACATTGTACTTGAATACGATAAAATATGTAACTATATAAGCGCGAGCACCGATGCAGCATCGGCGGGATAAACGAAATAATCAAAACGTCTAAGCACCGGACGGCGGTTGGCAAATGTAATTACACTGCGAACATCGTGTTAGGGTTTAATTTAGTGGTATTGAAAAAAAAGAGCGCACACGGCCTTCCCGGCCCGCTTCGACATGCGCCGGGAGGCGATTTGTTTGACTTCGACGTGTCCGAAACCTCCAATTAAATAGCGACGGCCTCCGCGCACGCGGTAGTCATTACATTAGGTATATTATATACTCTGGCATCGTAAGGTATATTATATAATAATATTATATCATGCAGTACGTGTCCAGGGACCGTACTAACGAGGTGTTGAAAAAAAAATAATAACACTTTGGAGGTCGACCGCGGGGTTATTCGTGGGGACGGAAAATAGTGTACTCGAGGTTCAGAGTTTCCGAGCACTAAATATCGTCGGGGAGAGAGCACAAAAAATGGAAGTAAAAAGGGCACTATATGCACGGTTGGATATTTTACCTCCACAAGGAAAGTCTATGAATCATAAATAATATGTTTTTGTTAATAATAGTTTAACCGTGACAACGAAAACCTTGTGAAAAATCAATCAGACACAAAAAAAACGTGTACCTACCTATTATTCGGCCCGAAATCATATTTGTGTTAAGAATATACTGCAGAAGATCTATACGATAGTTCTGACCGTATATCAAGAATAAAATAGCAGAGGATCGCGGTGAAGTGTATATGGAAAAAAAAATATTCAATTAGATGTGATCGGCCCCGTCTAATCTAACCAGCTTGTAATATTCCACTACACGGAGAAAATCGAAATTGAAACGTACCTATCCTAATTATAAGGGTTGAGAGAAGAATAATTTCCAAGTATTATTTGTCGTGTCCTTAAGGGTTTTACGTCCTTGTCGCGCGTTATTGAAATAGGTACCTATATGTACTCGTACCAATAAATTGAAGTTTTTTCGTTGGAAAATATTTTATAAAAATATTTGACGTTATCTCGGAAACGATATATTATGTATAATATAATATATTGTCCTCTTGAAATGTTGTCACGGGTATTTAAACTCTAACACAACCGCCTAGACGCCTCAAATTTCTGCTTCGCGCAGTGGAATTTCACTATACATTACACATTATTGTTGTACTGCAGGACATCAGACCCATTACCAAGCGAAACGAGTGCGCCAGCAGCAGCAGCAGCAGACTGTCTGGGCTGCGGTACATAGTGGTGCCACGCGTTGGCGTCGTCCCCGAGAAGTCCGATTCGATTACACGGTTCGGCGATCGACCTCGCGATGGTGTGTTGTTCGAAACGAAAAAGGCCTTTTGTGTAGGTATTATACGCGACTAAAGGTTTTTGTCGATTGTCTCTCCGCCACAATAGCGGCGCCTGCGAAGTGATATAGGTATACCCTTTTACACGAGAGGTGTCATCGTGATATATATATAATAATAACGTTCATTCATAAAAACGCCGAGACGTTAATCGCATATACGTATATAGTCATATAGGCTGTATCAGTGTAACATATACAGACCGTGTATATTTATATACTCGTATATATCAGTATACTATATGTGTGTGTAGTAATGGGTCTTGGAATGCCGTTTGATGCCGTCCGATAACCCTAATGGGTGTTGTATTTTCGGTGTTTCGATTTATTATATTATATAATATTAGAATTATTACTATATATGGGTATAATGGCAGGTATTCTGACAATATTCTACGGATTACATTTATGGGCTTACATAATATTGTGTAGGTACCTACTGCAGATGTATACGATAAAAATATAAAATTACCTGTGTGTATTCTTTGGTGGGCTTTTAGGTGAGAGCTTTTAGTGTATCCTTTGTTGCAACCTAAAACAAAAACATTAAATTATTCAAAACAGTCGGTAATCTTAAGCTCTCCCCATATCCACACGACCACCGTCGTCCCTGTAGGCTTACGTATAGGTAATAGATTATATTAAATTTATAGGTATGGATGCAGTCGGCGTGAGTTGTAGGAGTGTTATCATTTGTTGAACTTTTTAGCGTTCATATAAGTTCATATACAGTTATATTCTTTTAAAATTATTTCATAATACACTGTATCTCTCCTACAACTACTTTTATGGCTGCATTATGGCGTGCATTTGGCGTTGTCATTTGAAATTATGCTGTAAGTACCTACTCTCGAAAGATTATAAATTAAAAAAAATATTGCTTTTGTTTATTTCTACATGTTTTAATATATCTATTTTCGGGTTGGCGGTGACTGGTGGGTAAAAACGCAAAACGAAAAATTCTTTGAAATTTAATGACTTTCTCCTTCAAAAAAAAAAAAAATTCCAACTACGCCATAGATATGGTATATAATGTATATTATACAGATAATATTTGCAAAAAAAATGTTTCCAATCAGTTGGTACTTACCGCCAAAATTGCAATGATGAGTCCGTCTCCTTTCCAAGTCCGGGTTGTTTCGTCTGTTGAACTTCATGGATCTTTGGATGGCGTTGCAGCGGGGTGTGGGATACGGTGGCGGTGGCGTCCGCCGTTTGCCGGGCGAACCTGGTTCGGAAATTGGAGGCGTCATGGGTGCCACGCGTGGGAAGTAACCGTGGTGATGGTGATGCTGTTGGTGATGGTGATCGTGGTGGTGATAGTGCACATGCAGATAAGACGGTGTTTACAGTCCTGGGCTGGCCACCGACTGGTATTCGGGACTGTTGGCTTCCGGTGCTTCCACTTTAACGTGGGTCACCTGCAGCGATTGGTCATCAAGTGTGGAGAACATTTGTGGGTCCACCACCTCGTTCATCTCGAACCACGGGGGCTCTTGAGATTCATCAGGATGATGGCCATTCTGAAGGATCGAATCCTGCACGGTCCGCGCACCCATGCCGGTTGTCTCGAAGAAGTCGCACAAGACCGGCTCATTTCTGGACTTGATGACGTGTTGGTCTTCTACCATCAGTCCTTGTAACATCGAATCGAAGTCGGGAGTCTAAAATATAATAGAAATTATTATTATTTAAAAAAAACCATCCATGTATAATACGTCGGTATAAACATCAAAAAACGTGTTTTAAATAATTGTATGATAATGTAGCTATGGAATATCCAATAATATTATAATATATTATAATATATACCTATAAATAATATCCTATATATATGAATGTAAAAGTTTTGAAATCAGTCGGCAGATAATGATGATCCTTTAGGTACGCATGTATATAACAATAAACAATAATAAATGTTTGGAAACGTAACGTTATTCAATGCGTTCCTTATATTATATTATTATACCCGGAGCTATATTTAGTTTTATGTAATAGTAAGTGTTTAATAAAGCGGTACATAACTATATGATACAAAATATATACTTATAATGAGTATAGGACACAAGTAGGTATATGTATAGTATTAATGTCAAGATAAAAATCACCTAATAATAATAATAAAACTTTTTAGATTGTTATTGGCCATTAACCATATGATATTCCAATTCGTTTACAAAAAAAAACGATATATTATTATAATACGTTAGAGCGGCATTATATTACTGGCGTTAAAGTCTCCGCGTCGAGTAATACAATAATATAATATAATATATAATAACTCATTGAACAAATAATCAAATTAAACGTCGTTTTTCGTTTATTAGGTGTATATGTATTATTTATACACGATATACAAGTAAATTATATACATGCTATGTGTATAAAGTATAATATCTCCATGTATATATATACCTATGTATACAGTACACATGTTGATACATATACATATAATAATATATATAATATTATAAACACACACAATAATAACCACTCTCGTGGTGTATATACTATATATATATATTATGTGCATATATATATACAAGTTTATCTACTGGTTTCGTTACGTTCAGTTTTTATAGGTCTATGTGGCGATATAAACTGAAACCGAACGTATATAATAATATATATAAAGGTACTCGCCGTACGTGTTAAAATAGAAAAACACGGAAATGGTTTTTGGCAACGCATAGGTCTCCAATATCTATGTATACACACCACAGTACCACACACACACACACACACACACACACACACCACACACACACACACACACACACACGCACACACACACACACACACACACACACACACACACACACCTGATGACGACCGGATCGTGGCGAGCGTGGGCTGTGTCTTAATGGGCTCCGGATATGTTTATGGCAACGGCAGGAAAACCGAGACACATGGTCGTAAATACGACGAGGTATTTCGGCAATCTTGCAATGAGGGTATACGCGTGCGTATTATATTTCAAATCTTTTTATTTCATTTTTTTCTTTCTATTAATCACCCGTAGACGTTTCGATTATACTGCATCAGCACAACATGACCAGGGTATATATATAATATTATGTATAGTAAATATGCCTCCGCGCTCTCGTAAATCATATTTATATATGAGTAAACTTACCTATTTGTATAAATCAGGCTTATTGCAATTATTAATACAATTGTATAGTAATAATATTATAGAGTATGCACATCGTTTTTATGCTAAATTTAAAAAGTTGATAACGTATTAACTAAACTCGTTCGAAAATTGATTTTTATTCATAGAAATTCTTTGAAAAATATATTCTGCTTCAGAATACTGCGTAGAATGTACATTCGATCGGTTTAAAATACGAGTAAATATATTATACCTATATTGTTCAGCTGTAAATTGTAATGGTGATAAATAGAGTGAACTGCAGGTGTATAAAACATAATATTATATTGAAGGTTCACTGCGCTGCAGCGGTGCAAAGTACTGAAAATATAAATTGGCACGTTATTATTCAAAACTATATTGACGTGTGACAATATGCCCATCATCATCGCCTATGGCATTATGCGTATGTAATTATTATACTTGTTTCTATGTTTTTCATATTCAATGACACAAGATCATACCGTTCCTATTTAATTTGACTTCGTAATAATCGTTCGTCTCCATCGCGTCCGTACATAATACCATATATATATATATACATATTAAAATCATGCTACAGCATATATCTTTTAATCGAGATCGCAATATATTATATAGGTATACTTTTTAATGGCTGATCAAGTGGCTCTTTATCCGCTTTTCCGCATCGTCGTATATGATGAACGCTGCAGCTGCAGACGTCGTTATATTATATACTACTACAGCGAATCGGTGTAATTAGGCATATCATAATAACATAATGTATCCAACTATATATATATATGCCACGACCATCTGGTTTGCCACTGCTGCTGCGGTGATATGATGCAAGACCTTCCGCTCAGCATTGTGAAATAATTTTAACACGGATTGCGTTGTGTTTTCGGATGTATAGTGAAATGTATGAAATCATTTTTTGTAGGCATCATCAGAACACGAACACCCACGCTCAAGTGGACGTGGTGACGGAAACAACTAAATAGTGACGTCAGCTCGGCGAAAAACAATTATTTCGTACAACATAATATACTAACATATCATTATAATGTGAATTATACTATACCTACCACGACCACTCGGCTAATCACAGGCTATTACCGATTATTATATCGTTTTATATGTAAACGTCTCGATTGACGAAACGGGTCGGATGACTATTTACATATTATAATTATTTATTTTTATCGACTAGGAACGCGTCTATTATAGTGCGTACCTAATACAACATACTAATTAGTATAAACTCAACTTGGAATAATGCGAGAAGAAGACGCGTATGTAATGAGTATATTGTAAACAAAGCGTATCGTGTGTGTATATTATTATATATGTATCTATGTCAACAACAATAGTCATATTTTTTATCTATTCAGCGGATATGGAAATAATAATTTACACAAATGAATAATATCACATTATATAATATTAATTGTAATAACGGACTAGTAGTACATGAATACAATATGTAAAACAACACAGGTGCCTAATAACAATATATTATACACATTATTATAACACCTATATAGATATGTATATGCATATAAATGCTATCCATCGCGCACTTATTACGATATTATCTTTCGTCATTATCAGTTTATAATATAATTACATAAACGTTGTGGTTTTATTTATTGTGTTTGCTCAACTCCGTGCTCGCTGCTTCACATACACAGCGGGCAGGTACCTATGTAATACCCGAGAGATTTAATAATATAATTCTGTTTGATTAAGAATAAACATATTATCTTGTACCGCGCACAAAATATAACATAATACGTAGGTACAGGCACAACACAAGATACGCTCGTGCACTTGTCCTAGTCGATAAATCTATCGGCCCCGCCGAGAAATACGTTCGAATGCCTTTACGGCGGCGGCGTTGGTATGAAATAATATACCAAGAACTTGGCACGAAACATAATTTATCTAGCACAATAATTTTCCTACGACGCACTGCTGCGGTGATTTTACAATACCTACGTCGTCGAACAATAGCTCTATTTGAACACGTATATTATATCAAATGTAAGCTGGGGTGCGAGCAAACATATTTTGCGACGGCTGTTGGTCAGTATATTATATTATAGTAGGTAAGCATAATATATTACTCGTTCTCTTGCAGTGTACCTACCGCATCATCTCCGAGAGACACGCTCATTGTACAAGATAATTTAGTGGAGGATGATAACTCGTTTTTTCCTTGAGCCTCGGAATCGTTGCGCGTGTCCCGTATTTAAATTCGGCGGACAAAAAAAAAATATGTGAATCTCTGTCTTATATTATACCTACTTTTATATGGGTACAGGCTGATTCACCGAGCGTCCGCTCACCCCGATATTTTCCTTTAATAATGAATTTATTCGAATTCTGATTTTTGGAATTTTAAACACATATCGATAACCCAGGCGGGTTACTCGAAGACCATTTTTTCAAATTCAGTATTTTGTACTTACTATACTTAAGAAGTTTCCTGTGGCGATACTATAACATCTATTTTTCAAACGGAACCCCTCCCCCTCCCCTTTTTATTGTTTAAATATTTAATGGATAATTTTTTATAAAACTAACTTTAAAAGCGTCGATGTAATAGGTAATTCAAAATTCAAACAAATAGATTATCAGCTGTTGAAATGTCTTTACTAAGGATAATAAGACAGGTATATAGAAGTATAGTCCTTAAAAAAGTTCTACAAAAATTAGATGTAAAGATGTAATATTACATCTATTATTTATTACACTTGGGACATTTTTAAAAATTGTACATGATGTTGATTGTTGATGAATTTATTAAATCACTAACATTTTCAAATCACCATATTCTTACAAAACAATCATCAACGGACCTATATTTTCCTTAGTAAACAAATTTACACAACTCAAAAACTAGTCATATACGAATTTCGTTTCTGATACGTCGACATTTTCATAAATACTATCCAATAAATAATTTACGGTAGATGAGGGATGGTTTGCGTTTAGAAAGCAGAAGTTTGTATCACCACACGGGACACTCCTTAAGTAGTTACGAAAAAAATCCCGACAATTTGAAAATATTGCGGTCGTCGAGAGTATGCAGGTAACTACCTATATAGGTAGTATATTTAAAAATCCAAAAATCATATTTCGAACGACTGCACTTCGTGGGAAAATAAGAGGGGGCGAGCATACTCGGCGAATCATCCTGCAGTATGTATGATCGGTATATGATGTCGCGTTCGTCGCTGCAGCAGCAGTACAACGGCCGTTTATTTATTCATATTTTTCTTCGCATTATCGCGCCGTGTTACGCGCGTGCACCTCCCCATATTTATATATATTGTGTACGTTCTGACGTGCAGTATTATATTATATTGTGAACGCGTCTACCGCCGCTGTCGGTATATAATATAGTATAGCCGGTGGTACACGAGGTAGGTATAGTTGTGCAAGACAAAAATATGCGAGTTTTTGTTACGGCTGTGGAGCGCAAAACGCTTGCAACCTCCGCAGATGTCTCCGAGCGCACGCATGATATATACGGGGCATATATATATATGCAGTCCACCACGCGCCCGCGTCTGATTGATGGCGTTTTAATGAAGTGTCCCGGGCAGAGAACGGTCGGTCGAGGAGAGTCGTTAATGCGTACAGCCTCGAACTTGACGTGTAAATATATACACACGTGTGTGTGTGTGTGTGTGTGTGTGTGTGTGTGTGTGTGTGCACGCCATTGTATTATTATTATATACGTAATGCGGTTGACCCATTCACTTTGCACCACATTTCCCGAGGTCTGCATACAGCGGCACAGCGGAGCGGTGTGCGCGTGTTGTTGCGCAAAAAAAAAAAAAAAAACACAAATCGTATATTATAATCGATACGTCGAGTGCCTATATCATAATGTGTACCACATGATATGTATACATATGTGTATACGAGCACTATAATATATATATATATAATATGCACGCATTTATTTTTCATACATACAATTTCGTCGTCGTCCCCCGCCGAGTCAAGCGCGTTCTCCACAATAATAATAATAATAATAATAACCCGCGACGACGACGGTTTCGAAAACGATCGTATAAATCGCGCCGTCGAGCTTTAATATGTCTAACAAGCGCTGCCGATAAAACCGTGTGATGTCTATATATTATTGCATGTTCGGGTGTAAGTATTAAAATATAGCTGTTGCAGCACCGGGTGACCGCAATATACATCGTTCTTGCATATATTATATTACTGTACTATCATAGGGTGATGTCGAATAGCATTTATTTGTGTGGAATCGCATACCCTGCAGTCGGGACGGAAAAGGGTAATGTTCGAATCGCTCTATCGTGTCACATATATAAAACCTATAGGTACACCAACGAATATAATATCAGGCCGGGAGAAAGATTCGTTATTTTTTCACACCTATTCATATGCAGCTTATTGTTTTTTTAATAACCATAATAATAGGATATGTTTTAAGAAAATAATACTATATACAAATAAGTTGATTCGCGTTAATTTTCACTCACTCGTCGCGGTTGTCGACTACGATATCGATATATATATCATGAATTTTTATACAAGTCCTATATGGAATGATCGGACCGAGTGCAGTTCGAACATTATACAATATTATAAGGTACCTACCTACGTTTTTTATCTCCAGTGCGATTCCAACCCATTCGGTTTGAGCTTCAAGTTCGACAATACAAAACATATATGATATCATCGTGTCGCGTGCAGCATAATATTATATCGTACATTCGGTACGCGCGTCGGTAATATCATAATATTTGCTGTATACCTATACAATATAATATTGTGATCCGTGAATTCACAAAAACCGACTGCGTCAGCCGAATAACATTTCGCAGTTTTCGTCCGAAGGTAATTCGTATAATATTTCGTACTGCACGTTTGCTAGTCACTATTATATACCTATAATATTATACGCGCGTACATATTGTGTTAGTGTGCTTCAGGTATCATAATATATGTATATAAATATATATATTGTATAGGTATAGGTTCGTATATATATTATGTGTAGTGCGCGCGCAGGAAATCGAAGTCGTTCCGTGTCTTATTATAATGAAGCTTAATTGTCGGAACAATATCTTCGACATGTCTGCACACCACAAGCACATAACATTGAGCGTGTGTGTGTGTGTGTGTGTGTGTGTGTGTGTGTGTGTGTGTGTGTGTGTCGCACGCACGCTTCCATGTACACACAACACCACTGACACTGTGCACTCTCACGCACTCGCACATTGTACGATATACATCGTATTTATACATGGCTTGTTCGCTGTGTATACATTTTTTTCCTTCTTCTTCTCGTCTTCCTCGGCCGCCGTCGCCGTCGCCACGGCATCCCTCGGGCACACGACGACGGAACGATTACACGAGTCGTATACATCGACACCGTCCACACCACTGCCTGGCTAGTATATCGTGTGCCGAACACTTTCCGGACGTGTACGACGCCTATAGGACCCGACTGTACGCGTATAATATGTTATATTATGCGCCCCGAACACGTGTAATTCACGCGTATATTGATATACGAGTCCTTTGCACAACTCTGCATAATATATGTATATAATACCTATAGGTGAGTCTGGTGCGCGCGCGTGTGTGTGTGTGTGTGTGTGTAGAACGTCGCAGAAACAACATCATAAGACATCCGACATTGCGTACAACACGCATGCGCACGTGCAGGAAAAAACGTATACATGTACATATTATATATATATATATATATATGCATAAACTATAATTTTCGACGAACAAAAAAAAAGTTTATCAGATATATATAGCATTATAGCTGCAGCAGACTATAAACTTGTCGAGCGCGGCGTATTGTCCAAACCAGAATTCATGTTACCGCCCGACCGCTAGATATTTCATAGGCACGTCTTTGGGTGGGGGGAGGGGAGATGATAAAAATTCTACAAAGTATGAATGAATAAATATATACAAATAATGCAACATATATGCGAGAAAATAATGTGTATAATATTTTTGGAAAAATTTAACTACGGGTGTCACCCGACAAAGAAAAATATTTATTTGTTCATATAAAACTGATGTCTACAGATCAGATGATGTAGTTATCCACGTACTACACTTGACAGCGGTTGACATTTTTTTTTGGTTGTTATGTTTGCTTTTAATGCTCTTATTTTAAGAAAAACCGTAACATTCATCAAAATATGTTAAACACAATATGCACTTTTGTCAAGAAAATCATAAACAAATTATAACTAAAGTTTGAATGATATAAATTTGTAGTTTCATCTAGAAAACCTTACAGAAAAACATGGAAATCGTACAACTTTCGAGCACTACTTATAATATTATGTAATACTAATAGCTATTGCTGTTAGGAAAGATTTTCAATATTATGGTTTTTATCTATTATTTGGTCAGACTCATTTCACAGACTTTAATTTTTAATGACGTACCCCATTCAATAAAACGTCAAACGATTTTTAGAAACCACCATAAAAATTGATATTTGGGAAGTGGGCACCAATATATATTATTATACGTGATGTGCACGATATGACCAGTCATTGCAAATCGGATATATCAGTTTGTACCTACGTGATGACTGATGAGTGATGAGTAACACATCGTAATTGACGAAGCGTATATGAAACAGTTATGGTAATGTCTCCGTCGAGGTTGACGAAATAGTATTAAACGGTAAGCCACGGTTGACTCATGGAGGATAACCATTGTAAATTGCAACGCACGAAAACTACAATTCGAAAAAAAAACACGCAGTATGACTGTATGTGAGCAATGACGATGTTCTCGGTATACATCGCATGCGAATCGAGTTAACATGAATGAAACCGTATTGGTTTCAAGCGTAAAAAAACACGTTGTGTGAATAAGGTAATTTTTATTCACATCTAACGCGCTAATTGTTTTTTTTTTCTCATTTTAACGCGGTGTCCAGCGCGATATCTACCGAATATTGTGCACCCGAGGTGTTTTGACAACGATAAATCATCGGACCAAAAACGTTGGCCCTTTTAGCGGGTTTTTTCAGAGAAGGAAAAAACCTGTAATCGACTGTACGTTATAATACTGTATTACTGTTATTTGCAATGTGTCTATAAATTTGTTTCTTATAGGCATCGAAACCGGTCCGCGTGTCGGAGTCGTCGGATTACCTAATTTCCTGTTATTAACTCCGCGCAGCCAGTCGTTTAACAATCATGTATATTGCGCACGAATAGATATATTATACACTGCTGTTCGTATAGGCCTTGAGTGGAGAATGAATAAAATTAAAATAAAAAAAAATAAAAAAGTAAAATAAAAATAAATAACGACGTCCGTTTTTGGAATCAGTTTTCCGTTCGGTGTTTCCGTTTTCAAATCGAATTTAAATAGTCACATACATTACACACAATGATAATAATAATAATATTATTGTACATAATACTATATAATAATAATATAATGCGCACGAATCACCGGAGAGAGAAATTCTGCTGTGAGCGCACATAATCATATACCTACCTGTGTATATATTATTGTTTGCGAGGCGCATCTTTAAACAATCCAAATACATTTTATATAATACGCGTGCCTTTAAGCACACACACGTACACACACACACACACACAAAGTAGACGATGATATTTTATTTATATAATAAACGGGGGACAGGCCGACGTATGTCTCCCCTCGAGGCATTGCACTTTTTTTGACTTTGATTTTTGACAAATTACATTATCCTACAGTCATATATATATATATATATATACATAGGTAAAGGTACATTCATACAACGAAAAACACTCGCATGGGCACAATATTAATTATTATTATGTAAACGAACCGGGCACTATTTTAATTGCAATATTTATTATTCATATAATACACAACTGCTGATTACGAATGTATCGTATACCTAGGTGTAAACAGATTATGATACTCAGACATTGAGTCATTTCCCGGACGACATTCGACCGTATAGATAAAATTAAAAAATACGTTAAAAAACGAACGATTGGAATAATATACTCTGCACATCCTCCGGGTAAAGTCGATTCGTCAGAATATTTATACAGGTTTTCGTGATATATAAATTTACTTACTTTTTCCCGTAACTCGAGGCCTTTTTAGATTACTTCTAATCTTTAAGTAATGATTCATAATGTAGGTACGCTATTTATTAGTGGATAAAGAATTATTACTATTACAAAAAGTTCTACGTCGTGTTATTATTAGGACCACCACGCAGCTACTTCAGAATAATATCCGCTTAAAAGGCCATCTGGCCTACGGCTAAACTAATAATAATGATGAAAAATCCACCTGAATAACTCGTCGAGATCGTCTAAGCAAAATATTATACTGGAAAACGACCCACACTCGTCTGCGGTGTTCAGGGCTTGAAATCTATTTCAAAATCGATTTTAAGTATCGTTAAAAATCATGCGAGATATCAAAAGTGATGTAAAAATCAAATAGGTAGTTCTTTTAATTATCTTTAAAATGTATATTGATATATTTATAATTTATAAGGCATTACAAATTGTATTATAATTTTTATAATATATTGTATATAAATACAAATTTGTTTTAAATTTAAAAAATAATTATTTAAATTTAAAATTCAACAATAGCCAACAATGTTATTCATATATTTAGGTTAAAAGAAATAACTAATATTTCGGGTTTTAGGCATGTTACACGCGAATAACACGTTTCTGTGAAAATGAAAGTCGTAGAAATGTAAAATTGATATTTTAAATCAAAAAATGATTTTCAACATTTAATTAAAAATTGTAGTACACTCAATTCAATATCGTGCAACAATATAAAAATCTTAAAATTATAAAATAAATATATTATTTTAAATTTAAATCATGACAAATAAAATATATCTGCAATAAGTGAAATTAAAATTAAAATAGAAATTTTGATTTTGATTTCAAGCCCTGGTGGTGTTATAACAGTATAATTTCCTTGTAAAGTCTTAAAATATATTATCAAATGTAACGTTTTATGATTAATGTACCTGAAATACGCTTTATTACCATCCGAAATGTGTAGTGATTTATCCATCGAAACTGCGGTAAGGTTGGAACAAGTTTTACGTCTATAATATTTAACATCTATTAAATGAAAATAGTTAATAAGCCCCATGAAAATTAATGCGAACACGAAAAAAAAAACCATTTGTATAAAGGAACTCTCGTGTCATATATGATGTAGGTAATATTTCCTATAAAAACTAACCGTTTACAAAATCGTCGTTTACAGTCAATATTCATCGTTAATTTATCATTTATATTCTCGCCAATAACACGACAAGAACGACTGTATTAGGTATTACAATACAATATTATAAATATTTTAACATTGCGTCCTGACTCTTAAGAAGACAGAGTTCCATCTACAATTAACATAAATTAAATCCTTTTTTTTCAAATTAAACCAGACATGAGTGGCAGGTAGACATTTTTTTCTACTTAGGGTTATTGAAATGCAAGGTTTTGTTGTTAATTGTTCGGCACACTGCTAAAAATAATTGTTAATTTCTTGTTAACTTTTATAAAATGTGAACAATTATTTAATATTAACATAGATCTGAACGAATGGTATGTAATTATATTATTAGCGTGTTTAATACTATAGTGTAATACTTTTATTATATTTTTTAATATATACAGTAAAACCTCTCTTAATGGACACCTCCTATTAAGGAACACCTCCAAATAACGGACAACAGTTTAGCGACCGAGTGCGTCCGGTTTTTAGGGATTTCACTCTTTATAATATATAAGACTATATGGTAAAATATTGTATATTTCTCTCATCAACTAATGTCAAAAAGTCTAAATAATATGTATAGGTACACTTATATTTTATGTTTAAATTGAGGTAAATAATTTTAAAAATGAATCCTATACGTAATGTGTCCTTTTTTTCTACAAACCGTTTTATCAGTCGATTTTATCATTCAGCCAAACTTTAACAGTCTAAAACTACTATTTTTTGTTCAAATTAAATGTTCGTCTATCAGATCTAGACATATAATTAAATGTAGTGTATAATTATCACGTCCTATTAAAATTAGACTTGCAGAAATTACATATTATTTTTTAAACAAAAACCTCGTACCTATATATATTATATATATATAACCTTATCTACCTATGTCGATAACAACAACTACTATATTACGAAGAAGAAAATCCACTTGTCACAAGTCCAATTTAATCGTGCTGTTAAAGAAAAAAAATAATAAAACAGCTCTCCGCAACATCATGTTGTGACACGCGAATTTTGTCGTCTTATCGCGCCGCAGTGCGATGCATCGCGATATACTTGGGTAGGTACATCGTATCGTGGGCACTTGTGCGGCGACTTTTTACGTTTAATAAAACAATATAACCTGTGTATTGAGCTCCAAAAACGTCTAGCGCCATATCGTACGTACCTGCTTGTGTATCGTGCACATAAAATAATAATATGTACTTGTAAAAATGGGCACATAATAATATATAGGTACGCGTCTCGCGGTGACAGAAAGGGGTTAATAAAACCGCCGACGACGACAATGACGGAATGTCGTCGCTTTATAGATCTATGGTTTCCTGTTGCGGCACGACCACGACGACGGCAGTCCGCTGCAGGTGACCTTCTTCTGGTATAGTAGGCAGGTACCTATCTATACCTACAGTCAGTATAGGTACCCATATATATATTATATACATATATTTATGTGTGTGTGTGTGTGTGTGTGTGTGTGTATTATTAGATCGCATATTATGTTACCGCTCGCGTTATGCAAGCCCAAGCTGTCGCAGAGGCCGCGAGCCGACAACGAACGCGCGTAATTTAGAACGCGCCACTGCGAGAGAATTTTTTATTTTTTTTATCTTTCGCGCCGACATGTGGTTGCGAAAGACGCTCGCGACATTTGCGTATACGTACACGTATACAAATGCGAACGATTTTATCGGCCGGGCCGGGTGTTACGCCGCCGTGCGAAAAGCCACACGACTAATTGGATGTACCTACCTACAACGTATATACATATATACATATATACAAATATATATATATATATATATATACGGCGAGATAACACATATTATTGTGTGTATGTATATAACTCACCTTGTATATACGCCAAAGCGTAACCGAAGCGACACGCGTGGAGAAACGTGGCTAAAAGTCAATATGACTTGATTAAATTGCGGTCTGCAGAGCCCATAATATAATAATAATAATGATATAACCTGTTTGAAAATGAAGAAAAAATGCGTTCCCAGAACTAAATGCAAATTGCCGTCATAATTGTGCGCCGACGACTTTTATGCCGACCACCGCGACTGAAGCAAGGCGCATATTTAATGCTAAATATATCTTATATCTAATAATATTATTGTATTAGAACCGATACCAGAGATATGTTATTTACCTGTTACAATATTATTATTAGTGAAACACCACGCGGTGTCATAAATATAAATGAGTGAACTCCGTCGTTTCGTGACCACACTGTATACAATGCGCCTGGACATATAATATTATAATAATAAATTGCGGACAACAACTTACACATGGGCATAGAACATAAATAGTTGGGTACTGCACACATATCATACGATATAACGAAACTTTAGCACAGATTGACTTCAGAGATTTGATTTCGCCAGAAGTTGTAAAAATATATTTCACTATAAGTGCATATAATATAATAATGTTGAAACGAAATACATAGGTACATAGGTACATAGGTACCCGAGTATATAATACAGAACCGTAGGCACGGGGGTTTAGGTTTTTAAGGGCAAGGGGTTAGGAGTTCAACCTCTCCTCAGAACACGGAAAGTATGTAAATGTATTAATGATCGTTTACAACTACTAACATATTTTTAAGTATTTTGTGTTTACTATGATGAACCTCCCTCCGCAATATTAAATTACGAAACTGATATAATGTTATATACTTATATAATATGAAGTATAATTTATGGAAATATTTAAAATCGGAGCATAATATTTTGTTTTATATTATGCGTAATTTAAAAATAATTTACTGTTATTATAATGATTTATATTATCTCATATAAACCGTGCAAACGGGATTTTAAATATTGCGGTTGATTAACTTATTGTTTGTTATATATTATTATGCCTATACGATTTATATATGTTTCAAATAGGTACAAAACCTGAAATTTGTATTAAAAAAGATACAAATCATATAATTAAAAAAGTGAGATATTTATGTATGAGGAAGACCACCGAGTCGGTTATTAATAAATCATTGCATTTCAAAAATAAAGCCGTTTTTAAGCGATGCTCTGTTTACCGAAAAAATGTCAACTATTATTATTTTTTTTATTTTTTTATCAATTTTTCTTAGCTATATAGTTCTTTATATTTTTCATCAATTTTTGTTAAATCTATTTGGAACTAAAGAAAAATAACCATTTAATCTTAAAAAATATTTTTGTTCAGTTTAGGTATTAATAAAAAGAAGTATATTGTGGTATTATAAGACACAAAATTAAAACTTTGCAGAGAATCTATTATTACAGTGATCATCGATGTAAAACCTAAAATAAAATCAATAAAAAAATCCTTCAGAAAAAGGGTGTAATTAAAAAGAGGTTAATTATTAGGAAAGTATAGAAATAAAAACTGTACATAATGTATAGACTTCCAGCAAACATGTTTGTGTTCAATATAACAATAAACACGTTTACAAAAATAATTAATAATAATACATTATATGGTAATGAAATTACAAATTCTTAAGCTCTATACATTTTGACCGATACAGAACTGTGAGGGAAATGGTATAATTGTCTAAAACATGAATGAGTGACTGCTTATCAACCGGATCAACCATAAATTTGTAATAAATATAATATGAAATTATAATAGTTTAAACAATTATTGTGTGTTATAAGTTTTTTGTAATATTACATAAATTATTTCTACTGTAAAATATTCATTGTTTGATTTTATTTTGAATAAAAAAAGAAAACAATTTTCTTGATCGTATTCAAGACATAGAATCTTTAGTAATATAAGATAAGATGTCAATTAATATTGTAAAAAAACGTCAGTTTCAATTTATACTTTTTTTTTGTTAAACTTTGTTATAGGTTATTCGGTTATTTTGGCATTCGTAAATTTTATCTTTTAGAATTCGATTTAACGAATTGATGAGTTTATTAATCAATTATAACGTATGTAGTCATGTTGAACCAGTTTTTAAATACATATACATATAAATGTGTGTTTAAATTTGATCAATTAATGTATTTCGAATACATTAACTATTGTCAGTTGATTGAGAAAACCATATTTGTCGAAAACATCAAACCACATGCCAAAAAAAAAAAAATTTAAAAAACTTCTTGTTAAAATTTCAGAAACTACTCGGGTCTCAAACTGGTTTTAAAATGAAAATCTATTAACCGATTGTTGAAACATCCCACCACTGTCATTTTAAATCGTTGTGCCACGAGCATTTGAAAATACGAACGTAAATCATACACATATTATAATGAATAGAATAATAATAACATAATGAGTATATTCTAATGCTGAAAAGTAGACAAAATAGAAAAATCAATTCTATAGTCGATAATTTATACGGCTATACTAATGTACTATTACATAATAATATTCTAATAAATCGATGCATCCATATTTGACTACTGTTGTACACGAAGATCGTGTTAATGTGTTGTATACGGTGCGTTCCTATATACACGTATATAGGTGGTAATGTATTATTATAAATCCGTCGCTTCGCATTTCAAAATGTGTAAAACGTCCAATCTGCCGAACGATAGGAACATACGTATAATTATATCGTACAGTGTGCGTTTAAAATGCGGTTTTCGATCGGCCCCGGTACGTTGTTGTTTATACGTATACATAATATTATATCATCAAACTCCAAACACGACGTGCCTATATATTCTGATCGCAGGTATTGTGTATGGGTAGGTACGAAAACGGCACAGCAAAACGAATAATAATAATAATAATATCATATTTTCGCCGATTATAATAAGAGCACATAATAATAATATTAAAATACATGGTATCTACCTAGATGTATATACGACGTATAATATAAAACACATGTATTATATGAAACGCTCGGAGGAAATGTCGTAATTCATCCGAAGATCGGAACTTTGAGACAATCGTACGTTTTGACATTCGGGGCGTCATCCATTGTGTGTCCGCCCGGCGCACAATAACACACATAATTACACGATTATTGCACCATTTTTTTTTTTTTTTTTTTATTATTATTATTATTCCTCATCCTAGCGAGCTAGCCCACGCTAGTGTGTGTGTGTGTGTGTGTTGCTCCACGCGAGTTCATTGTTCCCCGGACGCGCGTATATTATAATATACACTGCGCATAACACGATAGATATAAATATTCGTCAGATGTACCTCTGCATACACCTGTGTGTGTGTGTGTGTGTGTGTGTGTGTGTGTGCATTATGAGTATACACCGTACACGGCATAGTCGTACGTATAATAATAATAATAATAATAATAATAATAACGTACCTATATGGCGGGGCACACGCAGACTGCAGAACACATAGCAGTCCACCGGTGTTACATGAGACATATAATATCATACGTAGGTACGTATATAGTATGATGTAGGTACCAGGACCGAGCAGACTCACGTCATGTGATATAGGTACCTAGGTATACGATTATTATCGTGGTGGACCATTAAAATTAGGTTGTTGATATAATTATCACCGAGCTCGATCTACGCGCGTGTGCCGGTGATCTCGAAACGCGCGTAAACGCAACAGGTAGTAGGTACGTATATACTACTACAGTCGTATTATATTATACATAGGTATGCGCATACACGTGTATGTAGAAGAACAGCTATAATATATATATATATATTTTTAATAGCGAAAACCACCGCCGAGCGCAATGGTCCGAAGAGTATAATATTATTTTGTATTCAGACCAAATTGGAACCGGGCGAAACGGCATCACGCGACCGACGTGTGTATATTACATATTATGCGCGCGCGTATAATAATATATTATAATACGATATTATTGTGGCCAGGCCAAAGTGGGTACTAAATATGTGTGTGTGTGTGTTTGTGTGTGTGTGTACGTGTAAATGTATGTACATATATACGTGTATGTAATATGTATACATATTATTATGTATGCGTTGAAGTCGAGTATGCGAGCTCGCAATTGGCCCAACGCACGCACGTTTGATTATAATACATTTTAAATGCTGTTTACAAGCGACCCTGGTAACTTTTTAAACCACAAATCTTTGCGCGTGTGTGCGTTGTGTATATATATATTATACGATGATAATTATCAAATTAATAATATAATACCAAGCAGCTTCAATATATAATATTATGTGATATCGTGCAGCTGTATCACTACTTATTCCTTGGTTATTGAAAAAAAAAATTTATATTTCAAGACATAGGTATTATAGGACATCGGTATTACGCGCATGTTGTTAATGCGAATTGTAATAATAATATTTAGCAGTAAAATATAAGTTCGGAATGGAAATATCATATTATAATATGGACCTCCCTGCATCAGGACATTTTTGGTCGCATAACTATTTAATATTATATCTGTAGTATTAATAAATAAAATATCATTATATAGTCTGTAACGATTTACAGAATACTGTAACGTCATTTATGTCGCACTCGGCAAATTTGCTTAGGTATACAGAACCCAGGAACGAAGAGTACGATAATATAAATCATAGCCAAGCAGTAGAGTTCGAATCGTGAAGTAGTGACAGCAGTCATCTCTAAATGTTTAAGTAACATTATTAATTTGATTTACTATAGGTATAATGTCTTGCCTAATAGATAAATCATAATAATTTAATTTGTTTCAACTCGTACTCCGCTATACTGCTGTGATCTTCAATAAACTACCCTTAAGAACAGGGTTACTCGGGTGATAATGTACCTACTGTATAATATCGTTACCATTCAAACATTTAATAAGCCTTGTATACGTCGCTATATCGTTTCAAATAATTATGTTAGTCTACGAACGCAGGTCATAAGTTTCGAGGACCTGTAAAATATATCTTAGAAAACTTTATTTGTTTCGATTCAACAACTCGGTTCTCAAGATCGGTTCGTGTTGTGGGAATAGTTAACCAATTACTACTTAACTGGATAGAATTAGGTATAAATATCGACGCTGCCACTTGGTTTAAATCAACGAGGTAGGCGTGTTGCAGGTCGGCTAGTAGAATAGACGTATAATAGATTAGGTGGAATAGTAACGTAACACGCGTGCTGGTGGTTTTTTTTTTCTAAGTAGACTATAGTGAAACAAAAATATTTTATATTGTAAAATAATATGTCCAATTTGAAAATGCGCCAAGTGTTGCGTACTACGTCTTATAGGTGTTCCGTGTACATATTGTAATAATAATGTGTTACTATATAAATATAATATAAAACCCATTATTGCGTGCCACATTGTTTTTAAATCCAATCGATTGCCAATTTAACTGGAACACGATTATTGCTATGACAGCGAGTTTGAACCGATATTTACAATTTACATATATATTGTAGCGAACTGCTATTAATATTATGTCTTAAAGGTCTTCGGCGACTGTGTATTATGGTGAAGTGGTTATTGGTATACCTAGTTATAGGTACGTGGGCAATCCGAAAAATTAAATTATGTATGTCGACCTATAATGTCAGAAACAAACCTATACCTACCTGCTGGCTACCGTATTTTCTTTATTTTTTATTATTATTATTTATTTATTTGTTATTTTTGTTAACACGTAACGCTGTGCGTTTACGGTGGGCGCGTTTCAAAACAACTGTTTAAATTGGACGTTTTGTCCGTAAATAAAATTCTTACACGCCTACAATTCGCATGCGCCCGCGAAACCCACTTACGACCTCAATTATAAAATAAAAACCAACTTTGTGGTGAAACATCGTACTGCATTTCGTCGAGATAAACAAAAATAAAATACAATAATATGCGTACCTACATAATACCTAATAATCATGTAATTTGTCAAACGACTGCAGCACAACACAAGGTTATAACAATATAACTCGCGGGGAACCTAAGTTCAAAGACAAACCTTATACGCGAGGGTGTTGTGGAAGCTTGTGCTAAACATTTTATAACATAATGTTATTATTACTACTATTATTATTATTGTCACCGAGTCGTATTGTAATAATATTATATCCCCTACGACTGCTGCAGTAGTTTGCCTATATGGCTGTATAATATAACACGGTATATATAGTACATGCACATGATGGCACACGCGCGAGAAGTATATATTCGAATCTAACCGTAGATAATCGGAAACAGCAAGTAATCGTGACTTATCGCATTCCAAGTGATTGACTCGTGATATTGCGATTTCACATATTATGCGAGACGATCGAACTCTACAATACCACTATATGCGTACCTATATATATATATATATATATATATATATATATGGATATATAGCTGCACATATAGGTATATGGTATACGGTATATGGCATATGTATACATATAATATATAAATGAGCATATATTATTTTTATTATTATTATTTATAAACATATATATTGTATAAATGTGCTGCAGCAGTGTGTGCGACGTCTGTATAAAACGTCGAATGTCCGATTTTAACGGCGGACTCTTAAAGCTCTAAAATTAATCTCCAGGACATAATAAATTGCAGTCGCAACGAGCCTGACGTTGGATAATATATGTTTTATTTTTGAAAAAGTAAAAAAAAAAAAAATATCAAATAGATGCGGGCGATAATATGCTAATACGGAATAATTTCCAATCGTAAACGTCCGCATGAACCATCGGAGGCACTCAAATCTCACCGTGCGGTATATCTCAAATTGCGTATTAAAATGTGTCCGATGTGCATTTGTCCATTAGGTTTTCATTATTATTACCATTATTATTTCTGCTTTTTTTTTCTTTCTGCACGCGTTCCGTTCGGATTTGCATTTACGACTTTATGTAGCTCGCGCTCGCGTTGTTCCCATGCCAATTCCGTATCAGATATAATAATAATAATAATAATACGTTTTCGAAAGGAATCTCATAATTTGTTTGCAGTGAATACTGCACGGGCACACGGCCGATGCAGGTGACATTATTGGAATAGGCATACTATTATATAATATAATATATTGTTGTATTTAAATAATTGTCAATTTCGAAACGAAAAAATCTGTACGCATAGCAATGCTGCAGGTTCACGATTTGTGTATATTTATGGTTTTTCGTCTCCGGTAGTGTAATTTGAATA
Source organism: Myzus persicae (assembly GCF_001856785.1). Lineage (NCBI taxonomy): Eukaryota > Metazoa > Arthropoda > Insecta > Hemiptera > Aphididae > Myzus > Myzus persicae. The sequence goes on along the minus strand of NW_019101135.1, from coordinate 1,011,317 downwards.
TAAACGAACAAACGAGTTATGTGCCCTCTAAACGATAAAACACTGAATAGCTGCAGCGAGGTATAACAAAAAGAAATAATAATAATAATAATAAAAAAGAGAAATAACAAAAATGAGAATAACGTAACTAGTCACCCGGGGCCCCTATAATTATTGTGTTTCTTCTCATTTAAATAATCTTCTGGACAAACAATTTCGGTTTTCGACCTTACTGTAATGAGCGCCGGATATGCGAGTGCGTTAATTTATTATAACTGCATAGCCAATAGCTATTATACCTACATCTGTAAATGATAATAACAATCGTGTAAAATAATTACAACAATAGTCAAGTCACAGTCGCTCGTTTGCAGCTCTTTTATCTCGGATCCTGCAGCAACATTAAGTGTTTGGTATATAATAACTAATAAGTGGCGAGTGGTGACACGGATGACAGTTGCTGCGATAGTTTTACCCAGCTCATACCGTGGTATCGATGATAGAGAGGCAGTTATCAGCGTCGTTTCTCCAATATTTTACGATGGACTTTTAGATGACGGTATATCGTTTACCAGAAAATTCGAGTTTGTGTAATATATTATTATTATGCTTTTAGGTAGTCAAAATTAAAACGACGTTTATTATTGGTTTACTGAAATAATTTATGACCAGGGGGCGAATTATGAAACCGAAAAAATGTCACGTCGAGGCAATAGAAAAACGGTCTACACTGCGATAATAATAATAATCGACTAGCAATAAAATGAAAATAATAAAGTAAATATATACGTTGTAGGTCGAGGTGATTTCCTGCGGTGGCACTCGGCCATTATCATAATAATTTCTTAACTCTTTTTTTCCCCCCAAAAAATATTATATTTTATAGGTGTAAACAATCTGTTTAAGTGGCGTGGGGCGACAATAATTTAAATCTCAGAAAACATAAGAATAATAATAGTATAAACGAAACACTAAAAAAAACGAATTTATTTGTTTTTTTCTCTGCGCGCGCGTACCACGATACGCGCGACGCGTAGCACCTTGACCCACACGCTTTCTGCTGTAGCCCGTTGTAGTTATGATAATATTAATAATAATAATATGCTCTTCTGCGGGAAAACTGGTTAACCATCATCATCATCATCACCATCTTCGTCGTCATCGTCGTAACTTAATATTATATTGTAATACGTATAATATTATTATGTAGGTTCATAATAATTATTATACGAAATGCACGAGTACCTATGTATTTTGTAAGACTCACCAAATAGTGTCCAATATAATAGTATAGTTTCCCTCGAAAATATGTGACACGTATGTATCGATATGTTGAATTATTAAATATTATGCGAATAAAATACAAAATACATGGAATTGTTTGATATTTTTTTTTTTTTTTTTGCTTCGGTCCATACTGTTATATAATTATCATCATATACCTACGTCTCGGTCGTTTGTAATAGACTTTTCGTCGACGCGCGTTTCGGCGGGAGAACATAATGTTAGGAGTTATATTTTCATTTCGAAATGCCATTGACCGCCCACGACACTTTTTTTTCACATATAATATTATTACTATAATAATAATATCTTCTCTCTGCGGCAAGACCGGTTCTTGCCGTTATGCTAAAATTTTTACCACAGTAATTATCCATCCGCACCGCGTTATGTTTATTAATAGTCGGCATGGCATGAAAAGCCGGGGGTATTGTTTTCGCCATAAGCGCGTGCGCCGTGGGACGCCCACCGTCGTCGTCGGTGGGTACAACGGAAAAATTACAAACGTATTATAAGTGTAATTATTATTATTGGACATATTATATTGTACATATTTGTAAAATTTGTGCTGCGCGTGCGATATACGGCGTGATAGTTGCAAAGGAGAGGGAGAAGAGGGGATGGCAGACTTATTTTTTTCATCGCCAAGGTCTGAATATAGTTTTTTAAGCGTACAACGCGGTGAAAAACATAGTTAGGAGTGCGTAACGGTTTGAGTAAATTTACTCGTAAATATGATAAATCGTTCTTACTGCAGTAAATATTCCACGTTAACTGTGGTCCACAATGTGACCTTGCGGGTAGCGTTCCAATTAATTGCCACCAGATGGAATATTATATTATGTATATAGGCACGTTATTGGTGATGAGATGAAAATCATTTTTAATGGCTACAATTCATTTGATTACCTATACATAGCGTAGATTGTTATTATGTCAAACGTAGTTGTATAGACATTTTTTTGGAACTCAATTGAAATCCACTTATTGATATAATGTAATATTACCATTATTACAATAGATATTACTCGATATCTCGAACTTTTTTCTGTTCCCTAAAATCATAACAAGAGTTTTTCAAAAAGTACCTTTGGTACTTAGTAATAATAACAACATGTAAGCAGATGCATTGAATTTATATCATTTCAGATAGATTGACCTGCCAATCTAATTATCACTTTTCCAAGTAAACGGAATTTAGACATATTATATAAGTATTCTTACAGGAACCTAGGCACGAAATACATAGACATGTAACAGCCGTCGATCATTTGTAATAATTTTTAAATCAAGTTGACTACTAAATTAATTAAAAACTACAAAAAAAACAACCTACAGAAATAAAAACCATTTCTTTTACATTTATGCTTATAATAATATACAATATTATATTATAATTGATGCCAATATTGTAATTTCGACCTTGTGGGCACATTATAGTGTAATTCCTACGAAGACAGTATTAATATAATAAAGTTCTGGATAAATTAAAGTATAATTTAACTAGGTATACATAGTTATGTACCGAATTTCTAAAATTAAAATGTGAAATCAACACAGTAACATCATATTTCTGTTTTCTAAATATTATATTGTTGTGCTCGTTGATAGAAGGTAATAAACATTTTTGAAAAATCAATATAATTAATTAGTTATAAATTATTAAAAACACATTGACTGCCTGCAGCAATGATTATATTTGTGAGCTTCGATATATTATCGGAGTATATTATTTATGAATACATTTAATACATTATTTTTTACATCTGAAAAAATTGCCTTTATATTATAAGAGATACAAAGACCAAAGCTAATATAACGTATAATATTTTAATTGCAATCAAATGCATTCAGATGTTGAACTATAATTATGAGTGATAAATAAGGCCATCATATTACGATATTATCGCCTTACTGTGGCATTATTTATTGCTTATTTTGCATTATTAATTATTATTTTCTTAATAATTATTATCATGAACGTATTCGGGCTAAAGGATATCTACAATGCAAACAGGTACGTACTACGTAGTATAACATAATGGTCAATGTGGATTCCAGGAGCAGTGTTGTATATAGTGCGTACATCAACAATATGATTATACTTACAGTACCTATATAAGTGTATCAATATAATTATTATATTGATATAGGTAGACGGTAGTTCATTAGAGTGTATCACTTTCGGTAATAAATAATGATTGCCGTTTGTGTGATACCTAGATTTGAACAAACAATACATTGTACGTATCACTGTTTGCAAAATGCATTGTTGGTGATTCATCTGAGCTTAGCTTGCACTCTAAATATTTTCCAAGTCCCGCAACAAAAATAAGGCTCTTGGCATACACTTATCCCATAAACAGTTGGATTTATACATTAAAGGTCATATGAACAATTTATGTAATATTTATAATAAGAGGACTAGAAATATTTATAACATTTAATGGATATGGGGCGTGGTTTTGTGAGCTATTTCTTGCCCTTTCCATTTAATAGAAATCACTTTTAAGAATTAAAATAATAAGCCCCCTAAATTTGACTAAATCTCTGTCTATGGCAGCGCAGCTTTACCTACCAGTGTAATGCGTTTGGAATATTGTGATGTTAACTTTATCGAAATCCGTTATAAATAATAAAATATATGTTGCTTATAATAATATTATAGCTTTCAGCGGTACGTCATAATCGTGATTCACTCGTTACACGCAGCACGCGCGTATAATACGTGTACACAACGGCGTACAGGTGGTCATATACAGGTGGTTCGTACGTTATAAATTGATACCATTGCTAATATAAGTCGTTTATCGTTAAAATCTTGCACCCGAATAATAATTATATTATTATCACTGCATAATATATGTCGTATAAAATATATAGTACTGCAGTATTAAACAAGTGTAAGTCTCACTGCGCGAGGTCGTAAAAAATTGCCTATTTTTTTAATAGACGAGCGTATTATATAGGTGTAGGTACTTATACCACGCATAAAGTAATTATTTGCATGTCGTATACATTATTCAATGTACATAAGTAATAAAAAATGTAAAAATATATATATGTATAAAAAAAAAAAAAAAACAAACGATAGTATGATATGTCACAAGCGTTTCCGGCGAATTGCTCACACCATATTACAATACGCACACGAACATGGCGAACGCGCTTACACACCGCATCAGCGACGCGAAACGGTTTGATGTATTTACCGTTTTTCCGCGAACGGATGCGGACACACAAGGACGCGCGAGCGCCTATATGGCTGTGCAATATTAAATATTAAAATACGCGTATGCCTATGTACTATTACGTGTTTCCCAACCGATTGTATACAGGGCGTTTCGTGAATAATGACGAGATGCACAGTCAAAGTTTCGACGCGCTGCAAAAGTTGCTCACACTATTGCGTGAGCATATAGGTACCCACATGTACACGATGTTTCATAATTTATTTCACGTTTTATCGTGGAACAATACGTACTAGTACTGATGTCGGTCTTATAGTTGTATAATAGTATAATATTATTATTTCACGTGGCGGTATACCTAACCAGCATACGTTTTTTCTAGCAAGGAATTTAATTACTTATTGGTGATCATTTAACGAAGGAAAAAAATGATTTAAGATGATTCCATAATACGGTATATACGCGTTGATTTAATTAATTTTAAAAAATGTCGATGTAACAAAATATTAAGTACGACTGGCTGGCATATTAAATTTTTAAAAAGTTTAAAAAAATTTGAGGGGACCCGAAATACATGTCGATTAGTACCTGTAGATAAAACATATTTCGACTTATAAAGTGTATATACAATTAATTTATCACTAAGACAACACGATGTCGAACGGACATTTAATTCAAACTGCAGCAAAATCAAATATAATGTTGTCATCAACATAACGAGCTTATGCGACGTGACGGAAAAAATAATATCACTTTGCATACAACATTGTTGGATCAATGTCTACGTGGGTTATAGATTAAAATATAATATCGTCGTATTATAAAATCGAAGGGAATCATCGAGCCTATGTTATACCTACCTATATAGCCACGATAATGTATTTATAATATTATACATTTATACATAATGATATTGTATCATAAATCTAACACGCGAAAACACGTTCGAGTCGGAAATGACACGCTTGTCTAGCGATACTTGAGCATATGTACCTACCCGTAATAATAATAATAATAATAATAATATGATATAATATATGATATTATATTGTATGGACGAGTTTTCCTTATGCGTCCTGTCACCGAGGCGGCCGCCACTATAATATCCCGACTTCGATAAGTTTCGATTTGCGTCCGTAAATAATCGTAATACGATTCCATTCGCGTGGGTCGTCACTCGTCGCCTCCGGGCGCTCGCGAGTCCGACAAAAAATCGAAACGGCAGCCAATCGCGTCGCATTACATATTACAAGTCGACGACGACGACCCGACGACGTCATTATAATAATATTAAATACACGACCGCTGTCATTGTTATTTATATACGAATTTTGGCTGTTTTTTTTTTTTTGTTTTTTTTTTTTTAACCAACAAATAGTATTACACATTATTATATTATTATTGTTATTATAAAATGTATTATTTACTGCGGCGAAACTGCTGCCGGTTGCCGCCGGAGAGAGAACCGCCGTGCCGCCGAAACGGAGGCATCTTAATGATATCATCATCACTGGCCTGAACGATGTAAAATATATATTCATATATAACATATATAGGTATGTTGATATATATAAATGCATACATGCATACAAGCTATATACATAACATAATTTACATATAGGTATACGGAGTGATCAATTCAATGGGCTACACACTGATTAGCAGTGAATTTTGTGAATTTGTTGAAAAAACGATATCATAATAGATAGGGCCTATATATTACATATTAAATAAAAAACTAATAATTTCGCTATACTTTTTTTACTATTTTCTTATCACAGTAGATTTTATGTAATTTTCTGAATTATATAGCGTTTATTCTTTATTTCATAGTCATTATTAGAAGCAGAATATTTTTCTTAAAATGCTGATGTGTAAGTTATTAGACAGTATCAAATATTGAATGAATATTAAGTAAGTAAATTATTAGTAAATAATATTATTAAGTTATACCTGCAGCAAGTTTAAACCAGAAAAGAAATGTACCTCAACTTTTTGCAAGATATCATTCTCTATTTTACTCTGTTCACATACATTTGTACGACTATACGCTATTGTTAACAAAAAAAAAAAAAAACTATTTACTCGATGTTTGATATCACATAATTTACTTATTCATTGGAACTAGGAATGTTTTTCATATTTTTCAACATTTTAAAAATTACTTGGAAATCAATGTGGCTAACCGGTCACCGGATCACCCTGTACATACTATATCCGAATGTGTGTGTGTGTGTGTGTGTGTGTGTGTGTGTATTCGTTTATAACGGCGATAGTAATAATGAAAAAATAAAAAAATACAACTTTATAATCGAATCACATTATTATACGGCTGCTGCCGATAATTACAAATCCGTTTATAAACGAGAAAAAGCCCTTCGGTTACCTACGGGCGACGTGTTTTCAATTATTACCGTCCGAAATGTGTATAATATTATTTCGCCGATCGGCCGACCCGCTGGTAGTAGTATATAATAATATAATATAATAACACATGATATACAAGTATATATTATTATTATTATTATTATTATTATTATACGTAACAGAGTCGTCATAAATCCGATCGGTTGTCACCCTCAGCTGCTGTTGCTGCAGACACGGCGCGCTTCGGTCACTTCGACCTAGTAGTATATCAGCTACTACAGGGGAGGAGGGATACTGTTTTTTTCTTTTTCTATCTCTGTCTCGAAATACTATATTATGGGTACTCTAATGGAAAACCGGTACGTTTAATCACGAATGTAATGTAATTTATATTTTATACGCACACGCACACATTACGTGTATTATACCTATGTAATATGCATATATAGTGTACATATATCAGATATATATATATATATATATATATGGATCAGCTTTTTATTCTTTATTTTTTTGACCACGGCGGGAAAAGAACCTATACAGATATAGGATCATCGTGTAATAACATAATAATATAATACAAAGTATCGGTTTCCCCCCGGAACGCTTAATGATATCTGGATCCTAATCAATTCCCGCCGTCGCCTAGCGCGAACCGAAATATTTAAATATTAATCGAACTACCCGCATTCGGTCAAACTGGTTTCCCCGCGGGATTCGTCCATTCAAAAATAATAACAATATAACAATATTGTTTTAATAAAAACTATGACCACGACGCGATTTGTATCATTATAATATTATTATTATCGTCATCATCATCATCATCATCGTCGTCGTCGTCGTCGTTATTATTATTAAATGTAAAATGTTTTACCTTGTTCGGCGCGTTGCAGTACCAAGTAGATTTATGATCCATGCCGGTGCCCATCTGTAACAAACAAGATATACGAACGATTTTAATCTCTTGGAGGTACAAATTTAATAATCATTCGTACGCAAACATTTGCCGCTTAACATTTTAGATGGGTAACTACTAGGTACTTTAGAATCGGATATAAAGCACTTTTTATTATTATTGCTATCGTTTGTTATAAATGTAAAAAAAAACAATCTGTACAATAATTAATTTATGATGGATGATGTTGTTACGTAGAATATGTTATTCTAGTAAGAGGCGTGAATGGCGTGAAGAGGAAGTCACCTGTGTATTGGTAATACCTCGTTTAATTATTTATTTATTACCTATAGTTTGATAAATTACGATTCCAGTTGCGTTTTAGCAGGCAAATTTATAGACTAGAGAGCGATCAGGAATAGACATAGAGGTCATATCTTTTATTAAATGTTTAGTGTTGAAGATTGACTAGCAGCTATGAAAACGGAGGGGGGGCTTTCTAGTTTCTATATACTTTGTTTTGTGTGAAAAATGTTCTTCATTTTATATGAAACACAGTTTCGTCGTAAATTTTGTTAGCATAATGCTATTTATCACAAGCTCGTAAATTCTAGATTACATAAATATACTTAATGAATTATTTTATACTACCCGAAGAGGCACGACCCCCCCCCCCCACTGGTCGAGCCACCGCAAATAACAATATATAAGTAATATCCATCTGATGAGTATAACTTCTTTAAAAAGTTATACAGGCGGGATCTTCAAAAATAATATTTATAATTTATATAATATGTGTTTTTGTTCTAAAACTATTTTAGAGTAATTTATTTTGAATCTGAAGTCAGAACGTTTTTAGGACTGAAAATCGCCGGTAGACGAGTCCCATTAATCATTATCCGTTTTTCGACCATATAACTTGTATCACATTTTCCCCCATCATCTATTATTCGATTTAATGACCCATCATCATCATAATCTTTATTATTAAACGAAGTCCACTCGGACACTCATCATAATATTATGGTAAAAGTAGACGGGTACTATATAGTTACCACGTGTATTCGTTGCTTTTTCGCTGAAATTATAATATCGCCGTCGCCTATATCGCATAAACATATGATTAAAATAACTTGTAACGAGATATCTCATAACGCCCAAGGTACTTAGTTCGAAGTATTATTGTATGATATAAGATTTTAACGAAAATCAAAAATACATAATATTACGAATTATAGAAGTCAAATAAGAACTGTAAGACTATACGACCAAATGTATATACATTTAAGTATTATTATACGTTTACGGTATTATAATAGCAGTATCGGGATCAATCAATTCCCAACCGGTTTTCACGTACCGAAATTATATATCTTAGGGTAAGATTATCGTTACTTGTTATTAAATCGAGGAATAAACATAATATTTTATTGATTTATCCGTTTGTCACTATAATCATAATCCATGCGTGCACGAGTGGTAACTATGGCACTCGAATAATGACTATAATTAATTGTTGCAATTTCGCTTGCACCGACCGATTAATTGAAATGAATGCCGACAAAATCTTATCATTTATCGGTATCATTAATTTGAAATAGAATCGTTGTGATAAATAATAATAATAATAATAATAATATACACAAGACATAGCTGATGTATTTTTGTCGCATACCACGCTTGCAGTTTAGACGTTATTATTACATCAGCTCAATCATTTCCTGAATTATTTTTTTAAAAAAATGTGTGTTTTTTTTAAATACCTATTCATTAATCATCTAAGGTCGTTGGTATATTATATATGTTACAATAGCCAGTACGTATAGGTTTTATAGTATAGGTGTACCAGTCGTTATCCAACACTAAATAATTTTAAAAAAAATATCATGTTCCGTTCGAGTTTTTTGACTCAATAACAAAATTCCTCAAATATCTTTTAAAAAAATAGGTAACATCCAGTGAGGCTATGTTATATTATTCAGGTACACGTCGTCGTAGGAAATGAATTAAAATATAAAATAAAACGTGACGTATTAATAACAAGCGTGAATCCGAAGTAAACGTATAATTAAACCTGCAGCTATATTATGTATAATATTCTGTACGATAATAATACGGCAACAATATAATATATTTTACTATAATAAATCGACTCATCGTTCGCCCGGCGGCAAACCATTCAATTACCTGCCTATAAATTGTTTTGCGACGCGCGCGCGATGATTTTGCTGGTGGGTTTTCAAAAAAAAAATCACAAAAAATCCGTCGTATTGTTTATATGTTACCGAATACCGATATATATTATATACCTATTTTTTTCTTCTTTTTTTACGACGTACAATAAACCTCACGGAATCTGCGTGCGCTTTCTTTCAGTACCCATTTTTCCCCCCTCCCGGTGATGATTTTTTTTTCCACTTGCTTCCCCGGAGATAAACACGCCATTACGGCAATATAATAATAAGGTGTTAATTTCTCGCACTACCCAAGCGGACGGACGAACACGTGTGGCGTCGGCTTTCGTTCAAACGCTCTGCATCGATGACACGGTACACCTATAATAATAATAATAATAATAATAATAATAATAATCGAACGTCGGCAGAAAACAGTCGTGGCGACGGTTTATTTTTCTTTCGTACATTATTATATATTTTATAATATACATATGATGTGTGTCGTTTATACACCGTTGTTTGTTTACCGACGAAGACGGTTCAAGCGGGTTTTCACCGCATATATGTAGGTACTACACTTAATATAGGGAATACAGGATGATCGGTTTCACTACATTATTATTGGCTTGCTGCACAATATGGATGCGTTCACTTTTTTCAGACATTCCGTTTACATTTTTTACTTTTTCATACAGCTAGTATATTTTAATGAAATTAGTGTGGATATTCATACGACAAAAAGCGATCGTATTACTTGAGACGACCGCGTCGTTTAACCGCATGTGTTGTCTGAGGTCTTACTATAAATGACGCATATTACACACCAACATTTACGGTCAGGACATAGTCAAGAATACACTACATTATACGTCCTGTTCTATGGTTAGTTGATTAGTTTTATTTGATATTTTGATTTTTAAGCGAGTTACGAGTTCAATATTGTGTTAAAAATGTTCGTCTAACTAAACAATATGCGGTTATAAGGGGTCCTCTTAAACTTAAAAAAACGTCTACAGTTTGGACTAGAGGAGTGGAATGGGTACAGAGACAAACTGCTGTTGGTTAACTATTAAATGTTGTAGAAGAGGAACAGAAAAAAAAAACGCAAAACAATTAAACGATTTTACATAGCAAATATTTTAAAAAAATATCGAGATAACGAGTGAGTGTATACTGTTAAAATAATCACGCTGTATATTGTATATTTTACCTGTGTGTAATATTTTGTACAGCGTGTTAGTATTTAGTGTGCACGCACACGTTCACGCACGCGCATAGATAAGATAGGAGAAGAGGACACGTCAATATATGTATATGTACAGATACACACACGAATCGTTCGGGAAAGTGGTCCCCACAGATCAAATATTTACTCAAAGAAACCCGTTTTTTCCGACTTTTTTTTTTATCATAGATACTTACAGAGAATGAAAATATCAGCTAAAACGTATAGGCCATATATATATATATATATATAAATTGTATTATACGCGCGTGTTATGAGATCACCTCGAGAGCCGCATAATATAACCGTATATATATATATATATATAATAAGTATATCTCAATAATATGCTCAGTCGAGTTTTATTTTTTTATTTTTTGGTTTTTTAATAATCGTTTGCACCAGCACGCGTTATTGATTGTCGTAAGTATACTACCGCATTATATAATAAGTATAGACTACGGGCACATCATCGCAGTCGTTGAATTGCTTCGATTTTTTTTTAATACATTACAAATAGTCGATCTTTTCCGTTGATACTTATAGGAATTTTTTTAAAAAATATTTTGAATGAGCAGAAGTATGATACATTTACAAAGTTAAGCGGCTGTATGGAAGTAGGTATCTACTATGCACTGTACAAGTATGAACTGCTGTTGCATTAATTCGATATTCTAAGCTCGTGTGTAAGGCTTTTTATACTTTGCGTCTACTTCTGACAGTGTTTACGAACTATACACACACAGAGTGGGTTCGACGTGGGCAAGTGGTGGCAAGAAAATTACCAATGTTTGGAGAACTTGAGTGCGTCATAATTTTACACATAATACATAATATTATACATATCATTATATGTATACGCGAGGATGAACTAAGGAAACATAATTCTGTATATTCATATAACCATACTTGGTCGCGGAGAAATTCATTCGTTTTAATAATGATGTGTGCACATATAAAGGTATAACAATATTATTCTAAAGTCACAAAAATAAAATCAATTTAAATTTAAAAACCAAACGCAAATATAATAATACTTATACAGTAACAACTCCATGATTGATGAGCGTATTTATTATTTTTAAATAGCAATATTGGCGTACAGGTCGAATGAAGAGTGAGATAAAATTCGTTATTGTTTAAATAAAATAAAAAAACAAAGCTGAGTTACGGAATCCAGTTCAATGGCATTTACCGTTTATTAGAATAGTATATACGTCCAGAATAAAATAACTCAAACGTTGGTTTATAACGTTATATTAAAGCTCTCCTTCACTAGAAAATAGAAATCATATTTTATACGAAAGAAGTAACGACATTCGTCTTCATTTCGAGAACGGAACAATAAAATGTTATCCACAACTCTAACGGTGGGTGGCCCGGAGGACTGGACAGGACACCACGATTACGCGTATAGTTCGGCGGTACATCGAAGGTTAAGCGCACACTTGACATGCTTAAATTAATAGAATTTGACATACATTCTGTTTTACTTATTTCGTTCACAATATGTCTAGCTATTTTTTTAAACGTATTAATTTGAAATTAAATTCACACAAGACGCTTAAACACAGACGTATAGAAGAGTGTATTTCAATTCAAAATTGTGCGCAGCGCGTCACTGTCGTCGGTGCAGTTACCGTCGCATCATAGGGCATCATTCGTAATAACTGTTGTGCACTAATGTAAGCTCGTACTCCAATGCGGATACGACCGTAATACATAATAAATAATAATATTATGTTATAACAATAATATGGTGTACGCGCAGTTCAGCTGACGGAAAAAATATGATTACAAGCTGCGCACACTGCACGCGGCCGAATACCACGCGTGACAACGTCGGGTCCACCCCGGTGCTACGGGTGTAATCGTGTTTATTTTTTCGTTTAAATATTTTTATTATATATATATCTAATATCGCGAGTGCGTTGTACACGTTGCCCAGACCTACACGCGTAGGTGCATTCGTATATATACACATAAATAAATGCGTATAGCTGTCGTCGTCTATACGTCGTGCGCATCAAACTACATTATAACATACGTATATAATATTTACCGCTATGGGATCGGACATACGGTCGGAGGAGGGTGCACACACAACCTAGTTGCGGTTGCGGTAACCGACTGGCGACTGCACTATACACACACATATATATATATACAACTATACACAATGCAACGTACGTGGAGGTACATATTATTATATATTCCCGGACTATATAATTTTTTATCCGCCGTTTTAAAACATCGTATACGTGTACATAGAGGCGCACACACGCGTAAGCCGTAAACACCGACACGGGTAGGCACAAGTATATATCATAATATTATATAACGTTAACACAAGCACGCGAACCGTTTAAGACGTTCCTCCTATGTCGTGTGCGACTGTACATCGCGCGCGCGCGCGCGAGCGATCCATAAACAATGCGAGACCCAGTTTACGCGTGACTGAACCGTCCGGAGACTTGAATGATCAGCTCGTTTTATTATTATTTTGCGCCAAGTCTTCGTCCATATTATACGCGTATGCCTGTGCACACCGTACGAGCCCGTCGCGTTTGCGTTCGCACGCGGTCATTGTCGGCGTGTCGCGCGTACACGACTGCGGCGGTGCGTTTGTTTTTACGCCGCCGCCGCTGTCCGTTGAGGGAGGTCGCCAAAAACAATAGGCGGCGGCCGTTTCGCGCGGCCGAGTATATAATATACCTGCTTCTACCTATGTAATACAGGTACCCCCTATATAGTATATCGTATTATCGTGTACCCGCCACACGCGAGTCTCCCATGCAGTCCACAGGTATACATCGAGACGTGATAACATAATAATAATCTGGACAATAGATATATAGATATGTTATACTTATATATTATTTACATTTAATGTACCGAGCACTGCGACCTTATTATGTCTTTATATGATTATACATTACTGTAACGCCGGTTCAGGGGTTGGACAATGATGGTCAGACGGCAGCTTGGTCTCTGTTCGACATCGGTTTGCATCATCGTGAAGCTGTTGAAGATATTACGATTAAAACGGTAAGGCGAGCGTTACTATAACGAGTCGTGGAAAACCTGACGCTCAAGACGCTGTTGCAGACGATAATATTCGCTATAATGATGGCGTGAAGTTAACCGTCGCCCCGACTTTCGAGGGATGCCTACTGCAGCTGCGTATGATATCGAAAATAAGGAAAGATGGAGCTTAACATAATTAACGAAGAGAAAACTATAAATGCATGCATATCCAGTATCTAATGCACCAGAATCTTCTACAGATGCGTTTCAAAGTGCAAAACAACAACGATTCACACAACGTCTCCGAATGATTAGATCGCTTATTGGAATAGGACGGGAAAACTGCAAAAAAACAAAACGTCAAGTTCTCAGGAAGACCATTTCGGTTAAAGCGAAGTGAAATAATCGTAAGTACATTTGCATTGTTATAAATATTCATATAATAAATCGATGGTTATGTACTCACGTGGCGTCTACACGGGCTATAATAATTAATAATTATAAAAATCGATTTAGACAAATAAAAAATAATTATAGTCTTTTGAATTTATCATTGAAAAGCCCATTATTTGGTAATTGAGCACGAACATCGAACAATAAATTATTTTTAGCAAAGACCGACATTTTGAAATACATGTTGTATATAATAAACTATAACAACGTTATGTTCCTATTTTTTTAAATTAATGTTTGAATAGTTAATTTAAAATTGACCCACTTTACCTTGTCTGGCGGTTCTAAGATCTCCGAGAGAACGAATTTTTTTTTTATCGTCGAACAAAGTGTTCTAGACTTGTGTTGTAGGAAAATGTGAATTTAATGCAGATTACCTGGTTGGCAATGATTGTTAAACATAATCATAATAACAATTGTAACATATAATTGTTTAGATACTGCGATGACGTAGATATACTGTGCAGTATATAATAATTGGTGTATTATACGGCACTGTCCAAGTCACACTCCGCCAAGCCGTCAGCTCAAGTGTTTATACTTTGTACAATAATAATTATAATACTTCTGTAGCGTACAATGTACATGATTATTTTGTGTAGTTAATAGTATCTGCCTGGTGTTTATATATATATACGTATTATGATGTATATTGTATATAATATAATAAGATATATACATTAAGTACGCGGAGCAGTTGAGTCGTGTATACGCATTATCTTGCGAACAATAATTGTTATTCTGGATACGATGTTAAATTGCCATCTTGAATTACAACTGCAATGACATAGGCACACACACTGTATTATGTCGTAGGTATTGTGAACGACGAGTGGGTAATAAATAATAATAATATTAATGAAAAACACGAATCGCACGCGAATTTTGTCCTATTATGCACGGGCACTATGATTAAGTTAGTAACAATGTAAACCCCACAAACTATATTTATGAAACATTTAATAATACTAGTGCGAAAATCAAAAAGAATCCATGCGTATCGTAGCCATATCGTTTTTGGACACTAAAAACCAATCACGCGGGGAAATCACACTACGATAATATTGCAGGCTTCCTGATTTCTGTATGCGTAAGATGTGATATGAGTTTCAATCTTAAATTGAAAATTGAAAATTATTATGCTGACTAATAAATTCAAATTGATGACTTCGTGCCACTGCGACAGTTAACACAAGTCTTAGTAAATAATGCAGATCCCAAATATCTATATTCAAAGTAAGTACCTATAATATTATATTCAATATCATACTCAAACCATCTTAAAACTTAATACGTCTACATCGTCTATAAACCAGATGAACGAAGATGACAACGCTTGGGGCTATTCACATATTATATTACCATTAAATTATTGATTTGTTTTATTTTAACACTGAATGAGTTTGAACTTTGATTTAATACAATTAAACATACAGAAATCACATTAAACTGGTGGACACTATTGGACACCCATTTATCAAAGCTCAAAGGTATATATTGTTAATAGTTATAATGTAATACAATAGGTACCTATTATACTGCATTAACATTAAATACCACTATACCATAGAGCTACTTAGAGCTAGGTATAATCACGTAATTGAATAATTATTTTAAAAGCTAACAACCAATAAGAGTATTGTTTACAAGAGAAAAAAAAATCAAGGAAGATATTATAATTGGTTTTATATCCACACACAATATTATATTATACTAAAGACAATGATACCAGCTGGCTATAAAATAATAAGTGTAGGCCGAAAAAATCGTTGAATAATGATTTATTTTTAAATCGACTATTATATGGCAACGAAGCTTACAATGGACAGGTACCGCTGTGGTCGTATTGGATATTATAATAATGTGTAATATAAAAATCTGAAACCGTATCATATTAAAATCCAACTGAATATAAAAATATAAAATGCAACCAAATGTATAATAATTTACAGTACAACATTATTTTACCTTAAAAATAAACGACAGCTATATATGTTTTGGACCATTCAATAAAAATTCAAATTTACATCGACTTCCGGATCATAAATCTATTCGCTATTAATTTAAACATATTATTTTATTTAATATCGATATTAAAGTCTGATATAGAAAATGAGCGTCTTAAAATTATGTATGTATAGAATAAAGTAGATGATAGTTACACAATTTAAGCCAATCTCGATGTACACAAACAGCCAAATTATTATTTATTACCTAATACACTTGACAGTTTATTCTACAACAGGTATACCTGATGGGCTGATGTCATTGCTCCAACAATAATGTTGTTTACAATTAGTCACCACCATTACGATTAGAATATAAAACTGCATAAGGATTACTGCGGTAATGTGAACGCATACAAACCTAAAAAGAAAAAAAAATGTTTTTGAAATTCTTCATCATAATATGTCAACAGTATAATAAAATTGCACAGTGTCTATTGTTATTATATCTATAATTAATATTTATTTCACGGTGTGTATATTGTTTTAATTTATTTATCAATCTACTAAAATAATATTATTCAAGTGCGAGTGCACAGATATTATAACATAGAAATGTATGTATACGCGTAGTTCAGCACTGTTGCCATTTTTTCAATTCGTATATAAATGAATGAAGTAATGCGTACTCGTTATAAATAGAACAATACTTAAAATAAGTTGAAAGCATATGATAATATTATGTAATACGACCCTAGATGATTTGTCTCCCAATAGGTGTGCTCGCGAGTAGAACAGTCGTGTTGAATCGGTCGATGTAATTCAGTTTGAGTAGTATACAAATTAATAAAATATAATACATTGCATTAAAATTTATATTTTATATGCATATTATTATGTAGTGGCCCAATTCATAATAACCAACAATATCCGAATCTACATTAATATAATAATATATACTCTAGAATTGAACAAAAGTACCTACCTATAATTAAACTTTTAATACTATCTGAAAAAAAAAAAACTAAACTTCAGATGTATAAATATCTTATAATCTCAGTGCTTAATATTTCAACTGAAATCGATAGACTGCACCATACTAGTTCAACATGATTTTATATTGCGTAATCAATCTCGTCAACTAATCCTAAGCTCCTCCTGCCAAACATATTTTTTTCAACGCTTAAAGAAATGTAGCTATATGAGTACTGTATATTTTTGTTAAGTATCTGCTTATACATCTACAACTTGTCTCAATTCGAAAAAAATAAACCGACATTTGCAGCATTTTTAAGATGAATCAAAATGAAACATTTTCGGTCAGGAAATCCAGACAGCGTCACGAAACGTTTCTGCCGTTTGATTTTCAAGTGCAAAACATGCGTCCAATTTAATTTCTGATTGTTGTGTATAGAACAATGTCGCATTATAAGAGCTCACACGTGCGGCGCGGGGGATGATACGTAATGGCTTGGGCGTCGATTTTCACGAGACCGAAAGCGACGTTTCTATTAGGTATGTTATTACTTATTATGTTTTGTGTGATGATATATTATAATATATTATACGGGAACGCCGATTTTCGGTGCGTTTTGTGCGTGTCATGTGTTACAAGTATTTTACGTGTACTCGAAGACACGGACCGTTGCCCAGACGACACCGTCTCAAAGGTCGGCCGCCGCTTCCCTCACCCGGTACAATAATAATAATAATAATAATAAGACTTGTCGGATCGACGAGAAACGTAAACACCGAGCGGGACGACTGTCGCGCGAATCGGTCGGCATCTGGCGTTCTTCAACACTTCAACCCCTTTTTTATTGCCACCGATTTTTCAAACTGTCGACACTAAACAGCCGGGACGGCGAGAGCACAATAATAATTAGGCTCACCATAATACGTGTGTATGTGTGAATGTGTGTGTGTGTGTGTGTGTGTGTGTGTGTGTGTGTGTGTTTGTATGATAGCTGTCACACGCGCGTAGTGTTAGGCATATTATATGTTATTATTAAGCGCGAGACGTTTTGTGTAACGACCGAGACGTAACGCGATATTGTACATTATAATTATTATTATTATTATTATTGTTATTATTATTATATTTAAAGGTGCCTATACTAATTATATTTTTTTTTTCGACGACAGAATCAAGAAGAGACCGAGGAACCGAGCTAATTAGACGAATTTTCACGCCACTCGCTCCAGTTAAACCTGCAGCAGCTCCACTTAATAATGTCCTGGACTGAGAGTTCGGGACTTTGGGTAATGTCCATTTTGGACGAATAGTGTAGTGACTAATGTCCGAATACGAAAGCAAAATGTGTTGTTATGCAATTGTATTGTTTAGAAAAAGTTTGAAAAACTGTTGCATTTATAATAATTCTTTTTTTAGTGGTGAAGGGTACAGGTACTATAAAAGCTCACGCTGTCTTATTTGAACGTTTTTTAATAGTGTCTAACCCACTATTTACAATAAATATATCAGCTGATGATACAATTAGTGTAATATCGTATATACTATAATATGAGACGCTCGGTGTTGACACGCCGTATAATTTAACTCGAAACGTTTTATAAATAATAATAACGAGAGATTTTTTTCATTATTACTCATTAGGTACTACAGCATATTATTGAAATCCCAGTAACCCGAATAAAAAAACAATATGGGTGAATGAAATTCAACTCAACAATTCTTCAGTACCCTTGACTTCTTAATCGTAAGACCCACAGTAAACACCGCGTAATGGACAAAAGTACACACGTTAACGGTATATTATATGTAGGTATTAATAATATTATGATACTCTAATAATATAATTTACTTTCACCTATATTCCTATAATAGCATCATATTATCATTTTATGCGATATTGTAGTACATTATGTATAATAATATCCTCTCCCCTCTGCTGCAGCTCTCTGTCGCCGTTGAGGCGAGACAACTAGTGTATAATGATCGATAAATCTTTCAACGTATCGGTAAATTACGCGGCCTCCGGCGATAATTCAACAGGTGCCGGGTGAAGTGGAAATAAAAAGTGAAAAAGGGGGTACATGCACGTGGTTGATTTATATTATATTCGGCCGGCAGTGCACTTTTACGAAACTGGATTATACGACGCGTACATATATACTGTCATCGACCGGTTTGTAAAATTTCATATTATATCGTTATTATTATTATTATTATTATTTCAGAGTTCTGCAGACCGATTCTGCGTCGGGGTAAGTATAGATAATAATATTACACGTAAGCCTATATATATATATATATATATATATCATATACGAGAGAGGTGTAAATTTTTTATTTATATTTTCCACAAAGTCGCGACGGACTTAATAGATGACGTATGTGTATTGTATACGTGCCCATACGTCGTACGCAGACGGAGATAACGGCTGGTTTATCGTATGTTATTATACGATATATTATAGTAATATACATATACCTATTATGTGATATTATAAGGGACGCGACGGCGAGACCGGAAATGCATGAATGACGGTCACTGTTGCCACTGAAAGGCCGAGCCCCTGCGGTCACCGAGATGACAACGGGTTATTGTAATGTGTGCGTGTCTGGACCGCACCACATGTTTTGCCCGGTCCATTGCGGGTGTTGATTTAGGACAAGTGCAGAGCCCTTATCGATGTGACTATATGGTCTCCATTACACACACACACGCACACACACTTACGCGTTACAATATGACCGAAGACTGCTCTTTAAACAGTCGATCCGCTATCGAGAATAAAACTGTTTTTTTTTTTTTTTTAAACCGTTTTGGTTAATATAATGCTGCACCGTCGTGTTTATTGTCCGTGGTAAGTTTCCGGTGTCGGTTAATTTCGTTCAGGAATACGAATCTGACATTCAATGTGTTTCGATTGTATCTATTTACATATTATAATATCATATTATATACCTACCTACTTCTGGTTTGGAACTCAATAGTAGATACGGTGGAGACGAAACTGAAAAACTAAATACGCTCTTCGCGAGACATTTATCTACTATTATGACACCCGTTTGTTTATTTCACTAGACACATTTAAATAACGTCTATTATAATGACGTACTAATCGTTCGAAAACTGTATATTATAGGTACGCAGTGTTTTGTACAAACGATAAAATCACGATCGCACGCTGTGCTTCAAACTAGTTAATGTTATTTATTATTGAACGGAATTTTTGTGACCGTTTACGGAAACCATTCATATAATATGAAACATATCATATACTTTATATGTATAATATGAAACTATATACACATTATTATAATGGGCACCTTATACGAACTATATAATTTTAAATTAAAATTTCCGAAAAAAAAAAATATTCTGAAAACGTGTAACTTTTGAAAACCCTACCAACTTAGGCTAACCCGCTTATATTAAACTCGAAAAACCTGCATAAAAATATGTATTATGACGTAACCTATATTCGTATACACACGAGTACGCCAAGCGGCAAACATACGCTTACCCAGCATAATATAATATCTTTGAATACGATTAATATATTTTTTCGGTACCTAACTGTATTTGCCTGCACGACGGCGGCGGTCCAATAATGGCGAATATATAATGATAACATAACATTATATTATTATATACGTATGTTACATCGGCACACCGCATAATAACACATATTGTGTAGGTACCTACACGTAGTAGTAGAGCTAACGGCCATCGCGGTTACGGTCCAATAAACGTTTACATACAATATAATATTATAATACATATAACGTACCAACAACCTACTTTATTACAAGTAAAAATATATGTTATATTTGTATGTTGTACATAGGTGCTCGGTAAAGAGAAAAAGAGAGCTTATACGTACGAAAACGAGACAATAAGATAAGCTGACCGGGCCACATAATATTATATTATAATATACACATAATAATAGTCGTTCACAGTTTGTTTCAAAATGTGTGTCTAATAATATAATGTACCTAATAGGTACACCTACCGTATAAATAAGGCACCCATACACCTATAAAACGGCTGTGCAATAGGGCTGTCGGCTAATGGCTAGGCGATAATAATAATAGGATATAATATTATGTTATATTGTAGTCGGGAGATTAAAATATTGTAAAAATATGGTTGGAGTGTAAAATTATTAAATTAAGTATCGCGTCACGTTTTGGATACAGCCGGACTACAGGTACCGAAGTTATATGATTATGGTTATTAGGCATGTGTCACAGGCTCACAATAAATATCTATATTAACGATCGATACAAGAGTATAATAATAATAATATAATACTGGTGTGAAACCCGACGGCGAATAGAGACAGTTTGATAGGACTCGATGGGGGTTCTCGATTTTCTTGCCGGAAAAAAAAAACATGTAGGTACCACCTTTATTATCTATACCCATACGATAGAAGTATGATAATACGTCTTGAATACAAAAAAAAAAGGAAAAAAAATGATTAGGTAGTAGAAAAAACCAATATTTTTTAATAAAATGATATGTTGTCATAAATTCATTGACAAACTTATACAAGGTCGTGGGTCGAAATGGGACCTATAACAGTTTTTATGAGTGAAACAAATTAAAGTTTGATCATTCGAATTGGTAATAGAATAATAAAATAAAAAATAAATCTAATGATTATAAAAACATAAATTCTCGCGTTTTGATTATACCAAACAAACATACTGATCGAGACACACGTTTCATTTACACACAAATAAAAATAATTGATTTGTTATGAGATTAAAAAAAAGACGTAATTTTGAGACTGTAAGGTACATTTAGGTGTTGGAGAAAATGTAAATTCAATAAATAAATAATAATAATAATAATAATATACACCTAATAAACGAGTAGATATCTGATAGGTATGCGTTACATAAACAATATTCTGAAGAATCATATGGTTTTACTTAGAAAAGATTACAACCGTAGAATACTGAATACTAAATATTTATTATGTAATGATACTATGAACAACTACTATAATAATTGAACATAACTTTTATCGATTGTTCGAGTGTATTATAATTAGGATTTTAATTGACAAATTAAATATTTAAAAAATCTGTGTGCACTAAATAATTGTGTCTGTATAAATAATGTATAAAAGAGTTTCATCACGAATTTTATCTGATCTAATTAACATAAATAAACCGTAATAAATAGATAATAAGTACCCAACGCTGTAACACGCGTCTTTTAAGTTGGACATTAATCGATCTGTCGAATAATAAAATGTTATGTTGAATTGAAAAACTCAATAATAATAATAATAATAATATACCGTCTAAATGGTCGCTGTTCCCGGAGACTGGTATAGAGTTTATAAAGTATAGGTATACACGAAATGTGTAACGTTCTAGCACAGATTAATATAATCTATGGTTCTAGTCTCCAACAGCGTGCCACGCGCATTATCTTATATCATACCTAATAATAATAATATGTTTTGTGGTTTAAAAGTTTAAAACTACATATTTTAATTTATACGCATTTAAACAACCCGTCGGGATTGTGCGATTTATTGTGCCTGTCCTCACTTTTTTTCAGTCCTCTACAGAGATCCGGCACCGGCGGTGATGAAAGACGATTTGCTTATTTGCTCGCGATCTCTCTGCCGCGGCGTTTTCGCGTCCAGTCGGGCTAAGCGATGAACCCTGCGTCGTAATCATATAATGATATCGAACTTATTAGAAATTTTCTCGGACGGAAGTTCGACTTTCCGAATATTATTATCGATGGCCAAGGACGATTTCTGGAGCAGCCTCGCGTCTATTTAATCCTCGTCGCGCGCTAGTCCGCTCAGGTCAGTCGGCCGAATGAGGTGCTGCTGCTGCTGCTGCTGCGGAGGTCTCGACGAAGGGCGACCGTCCGGGACCCGTCGATTTCGGTATATGGCTGGTATAGGAGACACATGGGCAGGTAACACGGAAGCTCTGGTAACCCACCCGCAGTACCTGTACATTATTATAACGTCGAGCGGTGGTCGCAACCTTGACGCGGACATGATAAAATAATAATAATAATTCAGTGTATACTCGTGCTATTGGTGTGATTTGTTACTGTCACGGTGTCGCCGAGACGTATCAAGATCTCCTCCGGGGCTACCGGTGTATACGCGTCCACTTGACGTGTGCATTGTCCATTGTGTGTCCTTTTTTTTAATCCGCGACACACAAACACACGCGTGCGCGCGCACACACTCGCAGCAACCGCACCGCGGTGAGGTATATAACAATAATAATATGATATTGTTATTAAACGGAGGTGTATATATACATATGTGTGTGTGTGTGTGTGTGTGTGTGTGTGTGTGCTGCACATGAATGGGTTTCGGTACATGTGTATATATATATATATTGTATAGTCGTATGTATATAAACCCACGCGACGCCCGAGACCGCCCGGCGCGCTAGACTCGGGACAATTACACCCCCAACAAGTAACCAGGTATATCTTTTTTATTTATATTTTCTTATTATTATTATTATTATTTTTTTAATCCGGATTACATTGCCGCGATGTCCTATATATGTAGTATGTAATAATATTATATTATATATGTGCTCTTATCGGCAGACCGGATCATCTATCTTCGTCCACCGACCTGTCCATTGTTGCATTTTTTTACCAAACCTCCCGCCGCCCCAGCCTCGTCGTCCACCGTTTTGTGTTTATAATATTGATACAATATTATTATAATAACCCCTTTAAGTATACCTACTCCGGATATAGCAATCACACCGGTGCGTCGAGTCGTATGTATACATACGACGTGTGTCCTGCTATGCGTTATGTCTTATAGGGAAGTAAATTTATAATGTAAAAGTGTACCCTCCTATATTTAATATATATACGACATTTAAGGTCGTGATAAATCGTTTTTATTTAATTTTTTCGTGATTTTTTGTCACATTTAGCGTTTACAGAAGAAAGTATAATAAGGTACTTATTATATGATGGGTCTCTACGGTGTATAGAATATAATATATTGTTCGATTCATCGGTCGTTCTAAGACGGTAGGTACCTACCTATATTGTATGGGTACGAGAGAATACATGAGCCAAACGTCACGGTTTCATTTTAGCGGTTCTTTCTCGACAGAGAATTCAAAATTTGCATAAAGCAATAAACTTCTAGCTCTACCGGTCTATAATATTTCCAACTATAAAAAAAAAATGTAATCTTACTCTCAGAAACATTATAATATTACATATTGCGTAAAGTAACGAATGTTATTAAACTGCATTACGTGTGTATTTATATAAAAAGTACATATTTTAATATTATACTAATGCTATGTAACCGTTTTTTTTTAATACAACATAATATTGTTATAATACATGCCAATCTCAAAAATATTTACAACTAAGCTTGATAATTTGCAAAAGTTTATTATCGAAATTATCGTCTGATTGATCAATAATTATCTTACTAATTAACTTTTCAAAAAATACACTCTCGTAACTTTTAAATCAAATGAATCAACTATAATGATATAAAACGTGTACAACACTACTTTACTATGTCTAATGTACAGAAGAAAAAAAACTATGTTTTAAAAAACTGACCTATAACAATCATATCAAAACATAATATATATAATGAGGTCCGTTCAAAGATGATAAAATACAGCTGATTATGTATTATATTTTAGTCATAATTCATGTGAAACGGATATTAGTTATTTATTAATAATAAGCAACACATGTCGAACTTAAAATCATGTTATGTAAGTATACATTACGTAAATACCTATACATACAATATACAAATAACAATTATTACTAAATCGTGATTTCAAATTTCCGAACCGTCGAGGCTTCAATTTACATGTACCTATAGGTAAAATCATCTAATTTCGTCATCCATATCAACATTAAAAATATTGAGATTTTTGGAACTATATTACCTATATGCATAATTTAATATTATAAATTTAATAAAATGTTAAGTTATTATACTTATCTATTGCTATTATAAAATTACTCTTTATTATAGCGTCTTCCCATAGAAAATAAATAAAAACATTGCAATTATACTTGGAAATATATCCGACTATATTCGATGATATTTAAACAGATTTCATTTTTCCTTGACAAAGAAATAGTGTCATAATAATAATTTATTTATTTTTGAAAAATTATAACAGAACCTCGGTATAATAATATTAAGTGTGCGTATCGCCTAATTACTAGAAAAACAATTTTTTTTGTTCTGTTTATATCATTCAATCCTAATCTGTTATGTTTTTTTTTCTTTTTTACTATACGCCCGACAAATCGAGCGATGTGCCAAACCCTTCAATTATATAGACAACGTGTCGGTAATTTCGGACTGTATTTAAAAAACAGGGGCGTATCGTTACGGGTCGGTTGCATAGTATAGGTATTAGGTATATATGTGACATATGATTTGTGACTGCAAGCCTAACTCTCTTTAAACACCCGAAAAATGAAACTGGCTCATTTAACCACCCTACAAAAAATAAATTAAAAAACAGAGAAAAATACCACTCACTCCTCACATTAGAAAAAAAATACATACATATATTTAACTACCAACCGGATTGACACTGAATCCAATGAACATTGACACGACAGGAGAATAATAAAAAAAAAATATGTTCATTATTTATGCATTCGCTTGCGGAGTGATTGCAGTCAATATTCCGATTACAAAATGGTTATACATAATATTATATTATTATATTATAGGTAGGTATACACATTAATAGTTCGATAAATTATCGTTCCGGAATCAACGTGACAAGGATTTCTTTTTCACAACACTAAAAAAAACTCGCCATTAATGCGTGTTTTTATAATCCATCAGGTGGTCCTGATCGTATGACACGTAATTTTTTTTTTTCCCACTGAACAGCGACAGTATATATTCCTATGCGGTTTATTCAGATATAATTACACTTAATGCCAACCAGTTTTCATACGTCTATCAATCAACTAACCGGTCGGAGTTCGATTGAATCGTCTGAAAACTTTCCCTTTCTGCGGCGATGACAAACGCTGCACAGTGCACATGCCCTGCATTCGATTGCCGCCGCACACCACCATCGTGTTTTGCGTCTGTCCGATATTATAAGATAATGTCATTATAAATTATAATATTTTTACGGGTAAACACACAATAATATTATCAATATTTAGGTAAAACGACGGGTATATTTAACGTAATATCAGATTTTGATCGAACATTTTTTAGGAAAAAAATCTTTAATTATTACACACCGGAACAAGAGCTATAATATATTGTAATAATTATTATTATAAATTATAATGGTGAATGATGTGTAATTTGATATACGGCATAGCATTAAAAATTTTAACATCTTTACAGCTAGCTCACTATAAATTTGTTTAATCTATGACATCAAACGTACATTAAAAAGACGTTTTAAACGTGTTTTTTAAAAACGAAGACTACGTCGTTACATGTACAATGTATATTTTTTTAAATAGTAACGGCGTTTAAATATGTTCAGTTTATATTATTTAGAGATATACACACCGAAACTGACTGCAGGCAATTTTGTGGGACATGATGCAAACGGACGACGTCGGTTACGTTAGGTATAACAGATTACGTTTTAACGAAATGACTATTATTGAAATGTTTTTAATTGTCCTGGACTTGTTTTTTATTATCAATAAAATACAAATGTTATAAATAAAAATGTGAAAAAAAAAATGTATTCGTTATAACTATTATAATAAGTGTTTTTTGCTTGTTTTGTCTTTACGAGTGCCCTCGGGTCTTATAGCTGCAGAATATCAATTTGTGGCTCGTATTTTTTTTTTTTGGAATCCAAAACAAGTTTTGATACATAAAAATCATTATCGAAATCAAGTTTCCGAATTTTATTTATATTTTGCCAAATGACGATGAAAAAAAAAAATACTTAACAATTACATCGATAAGGCATAAAAAAACCCCCATTTCCAAAATCGCTGTCGTCTCGCGATATTATACCGCTTTTTTTTTATTATTTATTATTTACAACTGCGGGTGTATATAATACGCGCTCTAAATGTCTGCAGCTCCAGCTGGTTTAACAGCAGCATCAGCAACAGCGGAGGCGTTAAATTTATAGAGCATTTTACGCTCGTTGTATCGTCTATATATATAGAATAATATATATATATAGGTATATTATAATGATATGTTACAGGATCGTTTCTCATGTCCCGCTACAGGTGTGAACGTGCCCTTTTGACGAAAAATAAAAAATTCGAACCCGAGGAAAACATCCATCGACGATCGACGACGACGATATTATTACGGCGGCGGCGTTGTGAGTGCGTCTGTGTGTCCAACACTCGACTCGTCCACGATACGACTGCAGTAATACAATAACGTAGGCATATACAGTAATATTATTATGATAATCCACCGGCGATCTGTTATGTTTGCACTGCATCGAGTTCGGGCAAAGACGGCGGCGGTGTGATGATAATTTTATCGTATATACATTATATATACACGGCGTTTTGTTTACTCTTCCCCGGCAACTGGAGATAACTCGTTTTCACACTTAATGCGGTGTGAGTGTGAGTGCGAGTGTGTGTGTGTATGTTATACAGAGTGATTCACCAACAACGCGCACCCCCAATTTCTCCCGTGCGCAGCGATAAGTTCATATAAATTATGATTTTTAGAATTTTCAAGTAGATAGGTGTAGGTATTGGTACGACAGAGCATATTTTCATGTTTTCAAATACTTTGATTTTAGTCGAGCACGTTTTTAAAAATAACGAAGAATGCAAATCGAAACTTGCAAGAGTAGATTCGATGTTAGGGATGTGGGTCGGAATACGATCATTGTTAAGAGCTAATAGATTGATATTTCGTTTACACTATGATTTTCAAACACCAGTTAAAAAATAAATACGCTATTTGAAGTTATGGTCCAAAAGTATAGACTTAAAACAAGTTCTAAAGATCGTTTTTGGAATAAAAGAAGCACGATTAAAATGGACTGGAGTGAGCAGAATGCTTGGCGAACCACCTCGTATATGATTATTATGATGTGACTGCAATATAAATTACGGAAACGACCAAAGCTGGCCAGATGTTCGACGAGGGGCTGCACCGGGGAGTCTCGGAGCGTATATTCGAAAATATTTCACTGCGAGTTTTAAAAGTGTCCGGGTGTCCACCGCTTTTTCTAAATTTGTTAAAATCATCATAATACGTGAGACATATAATACGCATAGGAGCCATATCTAGCCGTATAGGTAAAAACATAACTATTATTTCCTCTCGTCAACGATACGTAGGTACGATACGTGTTATTGTCAGACTGCGGCAAAAATTCAACGGTCTTGCACGGGCGGCGGCGACAGACCATTATGTATATGATGTATTTTCTCTTTGTGTGCCTAAAAACAAGACTGGAATATTTTATTTTATTTTTTAGTCGTTAGCTCGACTGAATGGCAGGAAATCTTGAAATATTTGTTTTATTCGTCCGTGCTGCGCTCGTCGTAGGTATATATTATATTGTATACACACACAGAAACGAACCGCGAGAACACATCGTAAAACTACGCGTTTTAAAAATATCGAGTGAGCCTATATATATGTGTGTGTGTGTTTTATTTTATACTTACGTACATTATTATATACGATGTACGTAAAAACAAGATGTGATGATCATTTCCACTGCGTCACTGCACTCATTATCTCGAAAAGTGGGTATTGAGTTATTTTTTCTTCAAAAAATTTTCTCAAGAATTAATATGTAATAATATGTTTTAGTGTTCTACCATAATATTATACTGTTATCATCATAATTTTATAAGTGTTTTACTTTTTCGACAAAGCAGTGAATATAACATATATATTATATATAATATTATGTTATGTTATACATAGAAATATTTTCGATCGTAATAGCTGTAAAAAAATCATTCGATATAATATAATATGCTTTGGTTACATTATACAGACGTTAGACACGTCATGGGTATGCGCGAAATTTCCAACGCCACTCACGCTGTATAATATTATGAGACATATTTCGCATTGTAAAACCGCGGTCATCGCTATTATACCGCGTGTTATTGGCTGCGTGATCGATTTTTTAATGAGTACATTATAATATCGCATAGCTTATAATATATAATATTATGATGTGTGTTATTATAATAGTAGTGTAGGTACAACAGGTACGCCGGCGAAGTAAAAAACTAGCAACATGTTCATTTGATTTTAATGAAAATACGATTTTACCATTTGATTATCCATTACGTTATTGTACGTTCGCGGTCTGTAATTATAATATCGATTATGCGCCGCGAGGGGCGAGAAAAGCCAGAAAGTGGGCAGACGATGAGGCGTTCAAATTATATACGGTTTACACGCACAAGGACAATAGATCAGATGGTTCCGAGGCGTTACATGCGGACGTCAATCTCTGATCGCGTAGAGTTTTCCGGCGATGGTGGTGATAAAAAAAATAAATATAAAATGTTGATAGCTGATTTGAATAATAATTTTAATGGACATCAAAAACAAACAAAAATCGGATTTTAATAGCGACCCTCGCAATAATAAATTCCCATCGTCCACTCAGTACATCGTTTCGTGTTATAAAAATGTGATAAAAGATTTCTGCTCACCATTTTCAAACAAACTACATAACGATAATGCGCCACACTGGCAAGAAAAGCAACTAAGTGGGCGAACGATGAGGAGTTCAAATTAGGTATACCACGGTTACCTACACGCGAGACGACAATGCTGAGATGATGGTTCCGAGGCCTTACGCGTGGAGTTTTCCGGCGAAGGTGGTGATAAAAAACAAAAATAAAAAAATGTTGATAGGTAATTTGAATATTCATTTTATGGACAGTAAAAACAAATAGAAATCGAATTTTAATAGTGATGGTAGCCGCGGCCCTCACGATAACTATCCAATCTTCCGCGACTTGACGCTCAGAACATCGTTTCGTGTTTTTAAAAGTGATAAAAGATTTCTGCTCAGTAGTTTCAAACCCAAACTAACGATTTGTTTTTGTTTTTTAGTAGAATAAAATGCAGTACGATAATATGACATTTATTACCAAGTGATTGGGTGTATAATAAAATGAATAAAATATTACATACAATAATACATTAACACATAGATATTATTATTTATACTTTAAAGGGACTGCACGCTTAATGCGTTGAACGACAACTATTATTATTATAAGTATACTTTTATCGCTACAACATTATATAATGGGCAATACTCTGCAGGCAATACAATAATTATCGGTCAAATATAAATGTCCTGAGCCACACGAACGATGATGTTTTACTCACAACTTAGCCTAAACTTCTTAACTCTGACTTCTGAAGAATGACATTTTCCAAGCACCTATCCAATAAAAACACACGCATGCAACGAAAATATTATGGACGGTTACACATTAAGTATTATGGCTAAATCGATTATCGATGTTATACACCTATGAGGTTATAACGTATTGATCAAAGTGTGTAGGTTTAATTCCGATTGAATATTTTTTCGCGGAGACAAATAAAAATGTGTATTCATTCGATCATACATGAAATACGTATACGTACATAAGCCGATAATAATATTGATTATCGACATCTGCAAAGCACGAACTATTTTAACATGTACTCACCTATAGCTGCAACCCTGTGCAGCGAAACTTAAAAACATAAATTTGTCGTCGGTGTGTCGAAACGACAGTAGGTACTATTGCCCATAATATATGAGTTAATACATGCAGTTCGTTTTTCTCGTTAAGAAAATAATCAGCAATATAAACAGTATATACCTACAAGTCATACAACAATAATAATCATTTATCATTATTTTTTTTTTTCATTTCATCAATACCGCGTAACAGTGATGCGTTCGACCGCGGTCGTGGTTGTAAAACACGGTGACACTTCGGACGTGTACAACAACAGAATGAGATTGCCAATATCCGCGGGACGACAAGCCGTCGACGTAGTCTTGCAGCGATTGCGTAACAATTAACACTCAGCTTGCAGCGCACCGCAAGTAATATGCTCGCAGTATTATTTTATTATAATAATATTATTATTATTATTATTATTATTATGTTTATTATTATTATTATTATCATCATTATAACACGTCGCGTAAATGTAACAGTGATTTATAGATCAGCCTACAGTGATGCAGAGATGCGAGAGGAAAACGTAAGTTCTCGTTCTTAATATAATAATATAACATATAGGTAATATTATTATTGTTGTTGTAATGCGGTTTCTTTTTTATTCCTTTTCTTCGCTGGCTGCGCACTATTAAGTTGCCGGTCGTAAATCAATAATTGTTTTTTACGTACAATATAATAATATATTAAGATGTGCACGGACGTCATAATATATCCATCATCGCTCGAGACAGAGTCGTATATATCTGCAATCTGCTGTATAGGTACACTATACGGTCGCACCGGTTTACGGCCTTTATTCCCATTCCACGTTGTCGTTTTTTTAACTCTATGTACACGTATACTGCAAGCAGTAATCGCTGGTAATTAATATTATATTACTATTATACAACTTAAGATTTTTCAAAACTCAACATTTTTTTACACAGTCTAGCAATATATCTATAACTATATGTTATACTATAGCACGCAGACCTATACAAACCTATAGGCTCACTGCAATATTTATACAATATTTCTAAATGTGCATCATCACCTATACAATAATATGATTACGGTTCTCTCTTTTACCACATGATTCAAATTAAAAACTATTTATCTTCTCTCGATGTCAATTTCTCCAGTATACTAATCTTATATTAATTCTTCACACTAATTACATCCACAACTATATGATAATTAACATCCTCTTTAATCTTCATCCCTATCACATATACTGGTTAGTTGCTTATAACTTTGAACAACTTGGACCTTAAGCACTCTGCACTTGCTTCTGTTGTTTAATAAAATTAATCCGTTGTTAATACTATACTATTATCCAACGATTGAACTAGGCATAATAATTTATATTAAAATTACAACAATTAAGTACGTATATAATGTGTATTGTTATTTATCTGTTGGCGTCCACGTCGGAAATATGAATTTTAATTAAACAGTCATATCCATACCTAAAAGATTTTTAGATGTCTATTGGACCATGCTCGAAAACAAAACCATCGTTTTACAAGCAGTACGTCTTACGGATTTGTTGATGTTTTCCGTCTGGTCAAAGTCGCAACCCGCCAAAACGCCACATAAAATATTATACACCTAAAGTAATATGTGACGTGGTGTAGGCATACACATTATGTCGGCAAACACACACAGAACGATAATATATCGGATATTCGTGGTCATCTCCGTCGCCTACTGCGCTATACATTATAGTGTATAAGTATAATTGTATTATTATTATTATTATTATTATTATTATTACTATAATATAGTGTAGTGGCAGCCGTATATGTGTATATGTATTATTATTATTATATTATGTATCAGTGCGTCGTCACGGATGAGACGGGCCCCGCGGCGGGTGACGAGCCAACCGCGGACGGCCGCCGAACGAATGAATGAATTGGCATTCATCGCAGTCGTAACCACCGACCGGAGATAAAATAAAAAACCGTTCACGGACCCG
Source organism: Myzus persicae (assembly GCF_001856785.1). Lineage (NCBI taxonomy): Eukaryota > Metazoa > Arthropoda > Insecta > Hemiptera > Aphididae > Myzus > Myzus persicae. The sequence continues at coordinate 978,126 of NW_019101135.1, read as the reverse complement.
TGACCGAGAGGAAATTGACATTGCGACCATATTATTATTGTGTATAGGTATATTGTAACGATGGTAATAATGTCATCATCATCATCATCATCATCATCGTCGTCGTCGTTGGGCGGACTGCGGGTCGGCGACGCTGCTGCAATCGCGACAGAGGGCTGTGCGCAGCCATTTATGCTGCCTCACACGCAATATATATAATATACCATATTATATTATATTCACTGTCGTTTTCGTTGCTACATAAATATCATAATAATATCATACGACGGTCCAGCTACGGGGGGGGGGGGGCAGTGAATGGCCCTTTTTTTCCTCGTCCGGATGTGTCAAACGGACCTTGTAAAGTTGACGATAGTCATGTGAGTATAATATATTATATTAATACTTAAGTGATGGATATGTACGCGAATGCGCCGTTGAGTGCAATCATGCTCCATTGAAGGCGTTAGTGTATAGCGTCAACGCGCAATGCAGATTATATAATATAATATATTATTATGCATCCAAATCGTGTATAGTATTAAATTGATATATCTACTTGCAAACGAACAATTATTATGGTTTTGGTATTTCCTCACGCGTGCAATCTGCACTTTACACTGCATTTACTACGGTTTAATATAAATATGTGCTGCAGAGTGATTTTCCGGGGGCCTCGTCCTAACCTTTTTTTTTGAAATTTAAATATGTTTTTGACACGAGTTATTTTGTTTCTGGCCGATTTTTCTTAAGATTTTCGTTGTCGTGGCATAAAATGATTAACAATATAAGAATAAAATGATACGCTTATTATATACGTACCTACACTGTATAATTTTTTTAATTGAATATTTTCAGGTTTATTTTAATAAAAGATTAGTCTTCTAATAAATTATATTGCGGTGCACATGTTTTCGTTATTACTACAGATTTGAACATAATTATTATGCAAGCGTAATAATATGATTTTATTGGTATCTATATTTGTGTTCGTTCACATATTTATGCATTCAAAAACCATTGTACCTATATAAGATAATACAGTAAACATGGAATATTTATCGTTCGACTTCAGATGCTGCCCATGTCATAATCACGTAATTATATATTGCACTTGCAGATGAAATATTTTGTATTATTACCGCGATATATATTATTGAAAATTCGGATGAACTGTACAGTGTACACATAATATAATATCATACCTACTTATAATATATCCGAGGTGGGTATATCTGGTGGAGAGCAAACACGGCAAGGCCGGCGGTAAAAATTATATTTTCAAGACCTCGTAATGGGTTCTGAGGAAATCGTTCTTTTTCTCCTTTAATACCTATACATAATCGTCTATATAGATTATATGGGCACGCGCTTGGACATGCTACTCCGTGATGCCTCGTAAAGTCGTAACTGATGATTATATGATATGTATATACGTTCGGGTTTGACGTAGGTATATAATCCACGTGGTGGTCCAAATAGTATCTATTGGGATGAAAAATGTCTATACGGCACTCATAATATTATTCTATTATACACGACGTATAAACACTGTACTTCGTTCGACAAGAATCTGCGATCGGCGCTATATCCTATATATTATAATATGTGTACGAGTATATGCCCAGAAGTCGCGTAGGTCCACACTCGCTATTATAATATATTATACTCATTCGAATCGAAAACGCAGTCCAAATATTCAGTATGTATGTATTATATACGTGTAATAATACCAATTCTTCTGAACGCCCTGGGGACAAACGCTCGGGCCAGACAGTTTATAGGTACGCGTTTTCTGAAACGAATGTTTCCACTTGTCAGCCGTCATAATAATAATAATATATAATACCGTAATTTTTACTATTTGTAAAATTAAAAAATATATATGTTTATATAATATTATGTACCTATATATATATCATGTATGTATAAACGAGATCTTGTTCGGCTGCTGTGTGCGTTGTACGAGTATACGACAGTATGTACCTACCTACTTATATATATACCATACACACCACCCGACAGTAATTATTATTACACTGACGTGTGTGTCCCGAAGGCGAGTTCGCGCTAATCCTCGGTCCATGCGCCCTAATTACAATCTGCGTTTATCCCGAATCCGTAAAAAAAAATAAAGGCAACAATTATTTTAATAAGCCATCAGAGTGTATATTTGCAGACGATGAAGTTTTGACACGAGTCTCAGAAAAGAACCGGGACGGTTCAAATGCCTCAGGACTCGGCTTAAAAGCGATAACCATGCGTTGAACCGACGGCAAAAAGGAATCTCGGTATATAACAAGTAATAACGAAACAACTTGTTAGAGGTGGTATGTAAATGTGTCTGTATAGAGGTATACCTTCCTTCGAATTGAAAAAATACGAAATTCTAAATGCTCGAGGTTTTATAAGAATCCCGTCGAATAGATACAATATAGTTGAGCTTTGATTATTAAAAATATATTTACGATATTTATAACTTGAAAAAAAGACCGATTATTTACTTTTTTTAAGTACAGGTACTTATTGTGTTTAAAAGCTACAAAAAAGTTATTACCTTATACGTTTTGTGATTATTGCAGTTAAATGCACGAATAAATACTTCAAATATCCACTGAAAACAATATGAAATTTTACTATTGTAAAATCTGGTGGTCACATCTTGTGAAAATCATTGGCATAATAATATTACAACATTTGAAGAAAAAAAAAATATATATTTCATAGTTTTGTTAGTTCAGGAACCTATATAAGTACATAAAAAGTATTATAACTTAAGAATAAATGATAGGCATAAAAGCATAATGAATGCCTTTAAATGCCATAGATTCTTAAGTTTTATAAAATGTCTTTAGTGAATGCATCGTAAACACTTTCATTAAAACTGGGATTTAAATATAGCGTAGTAAATCGCACTAAAACATTTTTACTTGGATTACTCATTAATTATTCGTGTATTTAAATTTATGTTAAACGCTCTGTATAAGCCATATCAGAAATTCGTTTAAAACATATTTGATTCAATCGAATCGAAATGTGTGGTGTTTTATAAAAAACATGTTTTGGAGAAAAATTAGTTTAATTTAAATTTTGACTGTGTGTGATTTCACGTACACGTTAGTTCGACGTATTAACGAGACTATTGGAAAACCACTTCGGACATATTATAATAATATTATTCTATTATATTATGCGTCGCTGTAAAATATAATTCTTTCCGTCGTGTCGCGGTGCGATGATTGGGCGACCGGTCGTTCTCGTTTTTAATTAATCGCGTGCACCGTACACGCCAGTCCGATTTCTAAACCGTTGTTGTTCGGACGAAATAATCGAGGAGAAGCGATGGAAACGGTTCGGTTATTTTTTCACCCGATTTTATTTCCCGACTGCATAACACTGTACCTGTATACTTTACTATTACACCGGGACATAACCGAGTGCGCCTCCGTCGTTGGTGGTCGTGGGCAATTTGGCATATTATTATACGACTATTATGTATACGGTGGCAGAATTCAGTATCCCCGCTACTGCACAAATGCAGAAGGCTATAATAATCGGAAGTCCAAACCAAACAGTCGACAATAACCGTCTACAGGTGTATAATATATCGCAGAACAAATGATTGTGTTTTATAGGTACGTCACTTCGGTGGCGGGAAAACGAACCGTTTGAAAAAATAACGCTCGCCGCAACCGCTATCAATAATTATTATGCGATGCGATACACGCGCGATGGGAGCTGCACGTTATCGTCTTAGAACGTTCGGAGAGTAAAAAAAAATTAAAATAAATAAATAAAACGTTAGTATATTATTATAATATAATATTATAGATTGGTCGTATATAATACACGCGTATCCCCCGAGACGTCGGGACCTCCCGCCGCTACACCTATGCATATATAGGTATATATATATATATTATACACTGCATACGCGTTTGATATTATTAAAATATTATATCGACGAGACTGCGGGGTGCATACATATATATATATCTATATACCTATGCTATATGTTTGTGATTTCGTATGCAACTGTGCAGGAACATTACGCCGTGTCTGCTGGAGGATCGGTAAACGTAGCAGCCCCGTTAATCCATTAGTTTATTACGATGTATATACATACACACGACGAGGCATTGTAAGTACATGTGTAGCGCCGCCGGTAGCATTAAAGCGTGTTGATTTCGAATCGGTGAGGGTGAACTTGCTGCGCAACATTTGCGTTCTATGTACTGCTTAAACCGGTAAAATTTTCAAAAACATTTTTTTCTGTCACGGGGTATGAAGATTATATTACCATGGAGACATATCGGATGTGTGCTGCACGAAAATTCGCGCTAGTGTTTGGCTGCAGTCATTATTATTATTATTATTATTATTATTATTATTATTATTATTATTATTATTATTATTATTGTCATCGGTTGAAAATTGACACCCTCGATTGCAGCCTGCACGATATAACGACTGTACGTCAGTAGTCTTTGGGCCCCAGCGTATAGTGACGATTTGTAGAGCGATTTCGAATTTCGAATTCAAAACGTTTCGTGAGAGACACTGCTCGGATTATGCGGTGAAAACGTTTGTCGTTGCATTTTTTATTCTTCCACTCGACACCAGCCACACAAGAACAACCAATACTGCAGTCAACTGCACTCCACACAGTGTCGTATTGTATCTGGTACAGCATATATTATGCAATCACAATCATATACACTTATCATCCGTGTTATCGTGTGACTATAATATTTAATTAAAATATATTATGGTAGTATTGATTGTGATACAAAATATGTTTTTTGCAGTCATACCTATCTACTGGCGAGTGCGGACCGGAGCAACCGCGGTGCAACGCGCTAGTATAAAATATGACTCGACGTGGTATAATCTCAAGTATGAGTAATAATACGCTCGTCACTCGGAAACATGGCGGAAGTGGATACTCCATGAATGGCATATAGGTACAAATCTATGCATTTGGAGATAATTTACTGCACTTGAAAATTCAAGACAATCAGTATATTTATTGTTCAGATTAATTAACAATAAGACGGGGATGCACGTGCTCGATGAATCACCCCATATAACACCCACTGCAGGGATAACAGGTACGATGTTATGTAATCGGCGCGACGTTCGGTATATATACCATTGCGGCTGGTTACAATATAGGTATATAGTGGTAACGGTGGTCGCAATACACACACACACACACATTTACGGAGTGTATATGTGACCAACTCGCTGCAGTAATATGTGATAAACCCGTTGGTCCGGGTGTCACATAGGTGCCAGTAAGCCTATAACTAATTGCTGAATTCGGGAAGCACGCGTGTATATATATATATAAGCGCCCATGAATTACAATCAAGTCGACCATAGATTTCTACCCTCACCATCGCTGTCGTCCCGTTTCCCCTTAAAATATATTATGTAGATCGACTCGAGACCGCCATCACTTGATTACAAACCGGTTGCTTTGATGGTTTTCTTTTAATAACGTTTATCCCAAAGATAAACACGCTGTATGTGTACAAGACGTGTACGATAACAATAATACTAATAAAATATATAGTATAGGTACCTCCCGTGCATCCTTGGTGGTTTTTATTTTTCCGCTCTGGTTTACGCGACCGCGCTGTGCTGCTGCAGAGATATAGGTACACCTCCATCACTACACACATGTGTCCCTCGAACGTATATATAAAGGATATTGAATCAATAAAAGTCTCGTCAAGACTGCCATGGATAGTGTATTGATTTCTTCGAATTTTTTTTTGTTTTTGATTTTCCCGTCAGCAAATTATCCACTCGGGAAAGCGTAAGTTGGTATCTACGTGATATGTTTGAGTTTTGTTCGTCGGAGACGTTCATTTTTGGAAACCGTTGATCCTTCGACTTATAATATGCAAATGAGCGCCTACGAGCGGCGTGAATCTCTATACAATAATAATATATACCTACGTGTGGCGTGTGTGTGTGTGTATACGCAAACAGAAAACCTGCGGCGGCGGCGCGTGTGTTTGCCTACTAAAAGCATTCCGTGCCACGGCGGTCCATTAGTAACGGTCAGAAACGTCCGAAGAAATCGTCTGCGCGTGCGTGAGTTTGTGCGTGTGTGTGTGTGTGTGTGTGTGTGTGTGTGCGTGTGTGTGTGAGAGAGTGCGTACACTCATTGTGTATAAGAACCGAAGCCGCACTCATTACTGTAATTAACAAAAATAAAAACCAAAAGAGGAGGCCGACGGAGGTGGCCATGGTGGCCCGAGAGAGCGAAATATTAAAAGAAACGTCAATACGCTGTACACAGCTTCTACGATATTCCTCGTCTCTCGATCGTTTTTCTCGTCGCGTCTCCGGGCAAGCCGATCGGCAGAGTCACCGCCGTCAGCAGTCGTTCGGTCATTATTCATATTAATATATTATTATGCGTATTGTACACCGCACATCAGCCGTTGCGTTTAAGTCTAAACCTACCGTGCGTATATACTGTAGTATAATATGTTAAGAAGAAGAGGAAGAAGAAAGGAGAACGAATGAATGATTATGAAACAATCTCGTGAGTGTGAGCTTGTGGTATAAGACCACGGCAAGGGCAAGCGTTGTTATTAGTTCTTGACTTGTGAGCCCAAAGTTTGTCCATGTAAGCCGGCCCGGTCTGCGACGAGTTCACGACAACTCCACGCGAATTTCGCTACGGCCAAAACTCAATCATTTTCTCTTCATCGGTTTAGTTTCAATATTGTACTTGTAAACATATTTATATTTTTGTACCCGTAAAATTCATCTCGACGAAAAATTATATTTTCTGCACGACAATCGATTAATAATTGTTCAATTACGTTCGAATTCGCAATAAAAATTAAATTATGTTGTTGTCTAAACCGCTTAATTTATAATTGTGTAATATGTTGTACCCATTTTTTTTTAATTTGAATCTGTCAGTCCGTTGTTGTTGTACATGTATTTATTTGAAATGATGTTTCTGAGTATTTTTACTCATTATGTAATTACTTAGTATTTTAGTATAAGTATTATCATTATTTATTAATCATTAATTTGGTTAGGTTTAGTTTTACTATCTAATCTAAATCAAATAGGTATATATAGATTAAATATATTCTTATACCTAAAAAGTAAAAACTATAGTATTCTAAGTATTGTAAATGAACTGATTAAAAATGGTTCTAATTATTTACAAGTGTACAACACATGTACCTACAACAAAATAAATTTATCGATTTAGTTGACGTAAGAATCGCGACTGTAATAAAAATAACATTGGTTAGTTATGGGTATAGTTGCCCAGAAAAGTTTTATATTGTTTTTTTTTGCTAAACTTGGATATGTCATAATCAAAATTACATTATTTTGTAAGACAATAAGAAGTAATATTGTACTATAATTTTAATTTTATCCCCGACATTTCACTTTTTTTTATCCACCTAAAACTTTTTAATATTTTGTGATTGATAAAATTGTATGGGTACCTTATTATTTCGTTAATTAAAATGATTTATTATAGATATGGTTATTATTCAATGAAACAAAAAATAGACCGAATTCCGAGAAGGTAGTATGAAAATATTCTGATTAACGTATTCATGATTAGTACACATATTATTAGTCAGTATTTTTCTTGTATATACCTACGTGTTTTGGTGTTCCGATAAATATTGATACCAAAAGATATTAATAGAATTATTATTTAAATTTATGTATTTTGTTAAAATTGTTAGAAAAATGTCGCATTATAAATGTAGGTAGGTACTAAATACCAAAATAAGTCATTAAAAAAAGTGTTCATTTTAAACATGAATATCAAGGAATTGAATTTGAGATTTTAAATTGTTATTGAACAATCTAAAGTCAAATGATCTATAAATCTGATAATTTTGGCAGTCCATAGACGATTGGTGCTAACTTATCGATACTGGATAATTTTAACTAGACATTTTATTATTTTTATTTTTACAAGAAATACACAATCTATACTATTAAGCACAACATACGTATATGTGAGATTAGGGTAACAAAACATTATGGAGTAACGTGAATAAGAAGCAAACCCATCAGTAGCACTTATAACTAGACATTTAAAGTTTAGCTTCTACCTCGATGATATTTATACATTTCACAAAAATGAATAATCAATACATATTTTTTTTATATTATCTAATTCATTGCTCATAAATTTGATTTATTTATTTTTTTTTTTTAAATTAAAGTGAAGCTTCAACATCATTGGTTATTAGCCTACAGTAAATGTTGTACAATATAAAGAGTAAAAGAAAGATTTATTTTTTATATGATATTTTTTTGCTGGTAATACTCTCCCGACTATTATGATTGATACGTCGTAGGTATAGGTATAAGAAGATATATATATATACATACCGAATCAATTCAAATCGGAAAAAAAAAACGAAAAATCCCTTCTTGATACACTATAATATATATATATTACAGAGGTATGTGACGCGTTAGCAGAAATATATGCTCTCGGTTTCATAATCGAAACGGCTGTTGGATGCGATGCATATTCAGGAAAACTGTTAATCATCGATAAATACTCGAGAAGTTTAACTAACACATTAGCTCTTTGATACTCATTATCAATCGGCGTCGAGGTCGGTGTATGGAACGCTAACTACAAATAATTGTTACAAATTATTGCGTCGTGTTTCGTGTGTGCACAGACACACGGGTGCTAGCACATGCACGCGTGCGAGTGGGCACGCACGCGCACTCGGCGCGGCTACACATGTGACTATATAATAATATATAAATCAACACCTCTCGGGTACCTGTATATATATATCAGCCTGCTACCTATATCATCATCATCGTACAGACACATCTCTTTTCTCCGGAACCCAAGACTTCGGCGTACGCGTATTATTGCATTACCCGTACAGCACTCGGTGTGGGTTTATCGTTGTGTACAATTTGCCGAAATCTCTTGAACTTTTGACACTAGGCCGCGATAAAAATAAAATAAAAAAATAAGAACCGTGTTAATTAGTAGCAATAACAATTTGAACGAAGCGTTTCATTGTAACACGAGAACCGGCACGAATTTCGTTTTTTAATTACATATATTATAATAAGCCTATTATAGATAAGTCAAATAAATTGGAGAATAAACGTTACATTGGTATACAACCGAAAGTGTACGGCTTATAATAGGTAGGCACCTCTGTATTACTTACGTACACGAATACACGTTATAACATTAAATATATATATTATTTAAATTATTGTTGTTTGTATATGAACGCACGCTGGTGCGTATTTTAATACAGGTATGCGTTTTGTGTTTTCAAAAACACATATTATATGTTATACGAAAATATGTTTCACCTATACTACCTACCTATACAGTATATTGGGTATATAACTGGCTACCTATAACTTTTGATTCGTAATTCATGACATCAATTCACATTGCAGATTATAGTATGGTTTATAAACTCCACCGAAATCCTTCACACACCTGTGCGCGTATCCACACCGCGTTGTGCAGGTTCAACACCCGAAGTCATTCCCGTCGGTGTAAGTATATTCGTATACGAAGTGCGTGTAAACTTGAAAATATATTCCAACACTGTGTTTTCATTTTTTTTTTTTTTTTTTTACCAAGTGTCGTGAGCTGTCAAGTTATATATATACAGATAGATACGCCCACCACCGCTGCAGTGTTATATTCTCATTGTTTGTGAACAACAAGTGGGTTTTTGGCGAAAACCGTCGTATAAATCATTTCGTAAATCTGCCCGAACACGTGTACCTAACCTGGCTAACCTATACCTAGGTATATTATGCGCCGTCCGGATGTAAACGTCACTGTCGCCCGAGGCTTCAGCTAGTCATGCCCGTGTGCAAGAAGATCGTTATCGTCGGTCCATTCAGCTCTGCAGCGCGGCCAATAATATTACATATTATTATTATTATTATTATGCGTATCCGTTTATACACGCGTATTATAGGACACATAACAATATTCAGCCAGGTACACATTATTATATTATATTGTAATATTTTTACACTATTAATCAGCAGCATTATATAGACATACATTCGGTTAACCTATTTTTTTTTTTTTTTCGTAGAATTTCTTCTATGCTCTTGTTCTGTTTTACAAAAACATATTTTTATAATATAGTAATATTGCACGGGTACATCGCGGGTCACGTTAGATTATGCAGAAAACGTTACGTCAATGGTCAATATTATAATATATTATTATTTATCTTTTAAAAAACACAATATTTTCAACCTCACGTATTATTTATTAAATATTCATGCAATATCTTAGCCGTATAAAAATGTTGTTAAATTTAACTAATAATGCTAGGTAGGTTTATATGTAAATTTACACACGCAGTATTACAGTAGCTAAGCTACTGCATGTGTGAATTAATTTTGCATGAACAACTTGAGTATACCTATACATTTGTCATAATTCAATTTAAATATTTAAATTTACAAATTATGAGCTTGTAAGTTGTAATGTTCACCTAATATGTTGTAATTTTATACTATAAAAGTTGGGCGATGTTGGGCTATTGCAGATGTTACACCGTTATAATGTGGATGTAATTTAAAAAAATTCAAAGTGTTTAACACTCAACTATAACCTATAATATAATTTATTTTCTAATATTTTGATTCGACAAAAATTACAAGCAAAGCAACAATATTTACCTACCTATATAATATAACGCTGGTACATCAATATTTTAATAATACATATTATACAGTATACACTTGTCATTTTCGACCGTCAGAAATTTCAATGTGCGTCTACTTATTTATTCTTTGTTATCAAAACCCTTAAATATTTTACAAATAATTAAACATATTTTTTTAATTCCATCGATGCTAATAATCGTCGATTGTTCGTATTCGCCGCTGACAATATTGTGATTCTTTATGTAAACAGTTCCTTGCTGGTTCAATAGCAAGTTTAAAGTTATCATTTATGTTAGGTATAATACTGTGATGTTCGAATAAGACGATATAGACGAGATAGTCGCGGACGACAAAAATATTATAATTGACTATCTCTGTGTTTTCGCTTGTCACTCCTTTTGACCACGCATGATTGACAGTCGTCCTTGCAGGCCGGCAAAGACTGCGATATTCTCCAGATGCGAGTTTCATAATATTCTGTTACGTAGGTACCAACGACATCAAATGGACTATTACGGGCGCACGCTCAAGTGACCTTTGACGTCCGTCCCAGTGGTAATTAACTCAAGTGGATTGCATCCGAAAGAAAAGTAATATAGAAACAAACAATTGATTGAAAACATCCGGTTTCCATGATTGCTACGAACAATATTGTCCTCGTGTTTGTAAATAATATAAAGAAATCGTCAATCGGCACGACCTTATTATACATAATATGTGCATCGATGCAAAGTCGTTAACTTTTCGTTCTCCGCCTTTCCGACTAAAATGTTTTACTTTGGAAAAACTGCGGTTCGACATGTTATATTATTATATTATAATATGGGATTTTAATTTCTCAAAACATTGTACATCAGACACTAAGTGTCTGACCTCAACGGCTCAGTTTTTGCGTACATATCAGTGAGGAGGAATTGCACGACTTGGCCCAAACTATACTGTATACGAATAATATTGGCCAACAAGACCGACACATACGTCATATTATTATAAGCTCGCGGTGTACCGCGCTTACAGATACCATAATATTATAAATACATGATCATACGTTTAAATCGTAGGTGGGTACTTACTATTATTATTATTATTATTATTATTATTATTATTATACGCGATTTTAACAGCTGCAACTATAATAACAATGATGCTGCCACATTTCTTATTAATAATACACGTATAGTACCTCGGAACATTTATACCACATATTTTATAACTATATACTCGTTGTGTTATAATATTAGTAGGTATAAGATGAATATGGTCGGTCATTCGGTATGAAATGTACAAGGGTGTGGGTACACTGTATACAGTGTGTAGTTACACAAACCTACCTTGAATATACTGTACAAACTTATGGGTAATACTATATACCTATTATGCTTTTACACACACACACACATATGCATTTTGGCGTATAAACATAATATATATGAATATTATACCACTGCAGTTAGTTACATATTATAATATTCCACTCGACGGTTGATGTTTTATTGAACTCTATTCATGAGCTGTTATGTACAAGTGGACGAATTTGTTGAAAGCATAGTGGTTAGAATAATATATCAATTAAGAAGTTGTAATTATAGTGATTGTGTTCAAAATATTATTTAAATAGTACCTACTCATCGTTGGGTACATTGATAATTAGAAATAAGTCACGGCAACAATATTGTTATCCTGATCGAAATATCGAAATATCTTTATTGGAAGCTTTACTAATTTCATATATATATAAAAGTCAAACATATTATTATAATACGAGTATGTAATAAAGTACCTATATGTAGATATGGCATTCGATATCTAATGCGATTACGACACTCGAGTTGAAGAATAAAAACAGGATATCTGTTATCGTCTGTTCACATTTTTCTTTATTTTTAACAATAGTTTTGAGTTTTTTTACACAGCTAGATTTGAAACTATACTAATTCATATATATTTGATATAGTTTTTTATTATCTTCGGTTTCTATCCTTTTCGAAGTATAAAAATTTAACGGAGCACACACTTCATTGTTTTCTTCGAGTTCTCGAGAAGAATATTATGATTGGGTTAGCTACAGTGAAAGCCTCCTACTACTCGTATATTACTATAAACAATATCAGCTATATACGGGAGCTTGTGCAGTTTCGTATCATATATAGGTAATTGAATTCGTATTCCTGATGGTCAATTTAAATGTATACAAAGCTAACGACGCACATTTATTACGATTTGTTAAGTGGTAATACATTCTGGTCACTTATGCCTCATTCGTTTTATATATATATAGACGCAATGTTGTCGTATTAATCATATATGATTTAACTTGCAACTTATTATACTCTCTCTACCTCCGAATCATAAATTATACACAGAGAATTTGAGCTAAAAACAAATAAGAAAATTCCCAAGTTACTATTACAATCGCATATTATACGTATACTATCTCAAGTGGACCATTTGTTTAATTATAGGTGTCGTTCATAATCGCTATTGTACAGGTTTCGACCTTTTATCTCTTTTCATCTGAAAAATGCTCATTAAAATCAATTAATACAACATATAGGCATGTTTAAAAATTAAAACTATTCTAAAACAATTTTAACAAAGATAATTATAATTTTTTGAACGTATTCAAAATATAATTACAAATAGCTATAATATTATTACATTATAATTGATTTTTAAATAATGTTACCTACTCAGGTACCTACTTAAAATCCTATAAAAATTGAATTGCATTTCTTTGACTAAAATGTTAGAAGAATTAAAATTAAAAATAAAGTTTATTATTTTTATCTGTTGTCTGCGCCAAATACATTTATTTGATTCAATCTTTACGTATATAAAATACTATTGTACCCGGAAAATAAAACATAGGTAGTACCTACTTAATTAAATAAGGCGGCTTGCCTTAATAACTCAATATACTCGTGTGTTAAGTAAATATAATAATATTTAGGTGCATGTGAGAATATGAAATTTAATTTACTGATCACAGATCAGCATAAATACCTATCCATTTTTATTTAAACGTCGAAAGAAACGTGTCAAAAACATCAAAGAGAAAACTTCATGGTGGGAATGAACAGTTATTGTTATAACAGTAATAAAACAAATAGGAGTTCTAGGAATCTATGAAACTTTTGACGTATAGGTAAAACGAAATGATAATTAATAATCATAGTAATGATAATTATATGCAGTATAGTCGCGTATAGTTAAAAAAGAATAAAAGAAGATAAGAGTATTTTAAAAACAAATTACGGACGAGAATAATCAATTTATATAATTCCTATAGGTACAACATTTTAGTGTGTGTATTTATTATGTTTTAGAGAAATTAGCACGGATGTGGTCATTCGTTGTTACGAGCTGTTAAATGATCCATTGTAATACCCTTCTTATAACTATAAACATATAAATCTAAAATTTATGTGATTGCACGCATCATCGTATGGTACAGGTACCTACTCGAGTATATAATACTTGTACTCATGAATATATTAGGATTTCCTAATTAAACGCTTTCAAACACACAGTAAATAGGCATCGTATAATACCGATGAAAATTAAATAATCCATTGATTAAAATATGTCCAATGACAGTTATTACTATTTCACATTTCCCTTACGCGTTCGACGAGTGCACGCATATTGTCGTATTATACCTGTATGACGTATAATGTGATAATATAGTCAATGCGCTTTCTTTTATCATATTTCATCGCCGCGTCAGTCGCGGGTAATGAACATAAAAAAATCATACACTCGTGCACGCGTATTACAAGTACTTATAATATATTATATTGTTAAATACCTAAATTGTGTATATTATATTGCAGGTATGTGCGTTGTAAAATTCAACGTATATATGTATAACTGTGACCGGCAAGTAATATAATACTATTAACTATAATAGTATACACTAAAGCTGACGCGCACGCGCGGTCCGTTCGCGATTTCGGTTAGGTTAGGTGCCATATTGTAGTATTTTAAATTTTAATAATAAACCAATATATTATAACGTCAAATTGTACAAGAATAATTTGTATAGCGACGAATCGACGGTGTAGGTAAGAGGTGACCAACAGCTTATTCGAGATGAATATAATTATTCTATTCGGTGATATTATTGTGAAGATTAATAATAACAAGCAGCCAATAGTGCTGTATTTAATTTGAGAACAATCGACAAATCATCCGCATCAATTATAACATTATACTAGGAACATTATTCAGCATGCTTATTGCAGTAGAGTTAAAGAGTTTAATAATAATATATTAATGTGCAATATACCTAAAAAGTATTTAATAAGTATTCTGTATTTATCTAATAATAATGAAATGTAGAAGGACAAAAACGCAATATTATCACACGGACAGCTTTTAAATTAACTTTATTGTTTTTGAAAAAAAGTACAAAACGGAAAGCGTTCCGGGAACAGCGTGTGATTAGCTACCTATTAAAACGGTTTCCGGTCAAATCGTACATAATATAATATATATTGTATGCATTTCCGTTAACAAAAACAAGGTCGAGTTTTTATATGTTTTGTTTTATGGTGATGATATAATGTCTGATTACCATTACCTATATATATGACTGATTTGTATTTTCGATCTATAAATTACAAATTATACAGTCGATATAGGCCTATAGCGCACCATAAAAGAATTAATAAAGTTTTTTTTTTTCATGTTGTCCACGTGATGAAATGGTTCGAGGGACGAAGTTGTGAAACACAATAAAAATTGTAAAGATACATTCAATTCAATACATAACGGCAAGGGTTCAAGGGAAACGCGTGATTAATTTTTATGACAACCAAAATATATAAAACACCGTTGTCTGCTAATAATAACTCATAAATAAACTCTGCAGAAACACGTGTACCTATATTAATCATACACTAATTAAGAACACGACCACTATAATATAATACCATTAAATATAAATACTGCCTTTCTCTCGAACACTAACACCATATTATATAGGTAGGTCTGTATATACATATACAGATTGTTTAACGATGGTGATTTTCAATTTTAATATTTATCAATTTTTAATTTTTCAGTGGATAATATATACGCGCCTTAAGTATTTTAAAATATAGGTAAATTATGCGAGAGCACTTACCCGCTTCTCCTCTGCCTTCGCTTCCAGTTTGTCGCATCCATAGAGTAACGTGTTTAGAAACTGCGAACACATAAATTGCAACAAAAATTAATCATGCGTATATATAGAACGATATATTATATATTATATATTATATACATTTCTCGCGTCTAAAATGTATAACATGATCCAGAAGTTGTTACGATAAAAAAAACTTACACACACACACACACACACACACACATATAATATATAGGTTTATGTTGGAAAGAAGAATGCGCAAGGAAGCTGTGTTCTCATGTGTGACCGACTTCCTAATAAAGTGGATAATAGAAAATGAAATCGTGTATAAATGTCCATAACTAGAAATATGGTCTATTCGCTATAGGTATATAATCTCCGTTCGCCATCAAAGTTATTGCTTCATGTTCTCCAACTCTGCAGCTTGTATTGTTACCCTGTTCACGACATAAGAGTGAAAGGATCATCAAACTTTCAAATATTTTGTTTGGTATAAAATATGTATCAGAATGTTTTTTTTTTTTTTTAATAAAATAGTCATTTCAGAGCATATAAACAATAAACTTTGTAATATAGAAGGCCAATACTATCAAATGAAAGTAAGCTTGTGAAAAAAATATGGGAAATTGGTGATAAAATCCCCATATACAATACCTACAAGATAATATACTTATTAGTGAATTATTACTAATTTAAGAGTTTATCGACATTGTTCAGATAATGTAATGTACTATTATAATGGTACGTGACGATGCAGTGATGTACATCAGTATAGGTAATTATTATATCGCGGTAGCAATCCAAACGAAAAACAACTGTTCAACGAATATCATATGGATCCATCGCCCGAACAATAATGTTATAATATTGTAGGTGAAAACAATAATAGGTTTAAATTATTATTTTTACCCGAACAAAACTTCGTCGTGTATTCAACTGAATCGTCAATAAATAGAAAAGTAATAGTTAATATTATTTTAAGAAATTTCAAACCACCAGATGATGTTTAATAGATGTTTCATTTTTTATTGGATAGATTTTAACCAAAGAAACCCGCGTGGGTGAATGTCAGTGCGTAGGTCCGGTTATAAATTTCCGAACGTCCACTACTATTATACATACATGGCCATAGCACATATAATTTGATATTGCAGCGGTAAATATTTTAATACATGACATCTCACATCGATGTACCCATGTGTATAGGTGCCATTATATTATATCGTATTTTTTAATTAGTCAATAGATTTGTTTACCCATAGTACTCGGTCAAGGACTAAAATGAGAAGAAAAAAACTGTCACGAGATTTAGCAATCACCATACACACGTTTAATCGATATCGAGATATTGACAGTTCAATATTGCATTTGTACGGTTTTTGCCGGTTACGTGCAGTCTTAAAATATATGTTCTACGGCGTCTCTGTGATAATAATATTATGCAACTCGGATAAAATGTATTCCCAAGATAAATAAAAAACACGCTCACATCGTGATCCGAACTTTATATACAGAAAAAACCAACTACATTGGAACTGAAACAATTAACGTGAAATGTTTTCCACTGATTAATTCCTGCTCGGCTGCTCATAAATGCTGTACTTCGAGAACATGGCATATGTTAGATATTATTATAACTGTAAGTGTTGTATACGATATTAGTCATTATAGTGCTGTCAATATACATGTAAGTAAAATGATATTATAATCCACTGTATTAAACCAACTATCGAAAACGATGATACACTTCCCGTCACGAATAAGTGTGCGATATAGTTATAAGTACCTAAATATAATTTGGTACATACAATTGAAATACCATGAGATCGAATAGTATCATGCATATAGTGCGGTGATGCGGTGACGGTCGTCAGTCAGAGGTAAAATATGAAATTATACAATATATGTATAGAGGGCGATTCTTTAACCACGGACCAGGTAAGGTTGTTTTTAGTTATATCTATCTAGGTATATGTAGTAGGAATAATATCTAATAGACAAAAATAAACTATTTAATTCCTCGTATAGGTATTTTCTAAGAAGCGTTGCTGACCTATATACTCAATAATCGCCCTGCGCATTGATAATATTATATATATATATTATATCATACGCACACAGCACAGTTGCGTTAGTGCATTAGTGCGTTAGTGCATTAGTGCGTTAGTGCAGTTGCGTATTTACAGTGCTCCCCCCCCCCCCCGGTTCAAAGGATCTGGAATGATGTTAATTAATTTTTTTGTTTTACGAGATTATAAGAAACGCAGATCATAAAATATGTGACCCACGGGTCTATGGATTGTGAAAATTATGTACACCCAATCCCCTTCTTCCTCCTGCACGAAAAATTCCTAAATACGCCGCTGACATGGTGCGTATAGAGGGTTATGCATTATTACGATACCTACACACACAAACACACACACACACAGACACACACACGTCATAACGTGCGTATAATACAACGCACACTGTTTATACACGCGCATCACACGTCGCGACGTCCACCGCGGGAAGAGCCCGGAAGCCCATGAAGTATAGGTATGCGTACGGATATAATATTATGTAGTTATTTAGGTGTATAATTACAGTAATTTGCTCATTGAAAACAATAAATTGCCGCGGAAAGGTGGGATAGATTTTCTCGTCGGGTCTATTAACAGGTATACCATAGGTATATATACTATATAGGTATACATACCATCGTATATAGGTGTATACCCTATATTGCTAACACGAGCGTGTTTTTACGCCTCCCGGACTGTGTACAAAATCTTGTATATAACACTATTACACACACGTATATATGTGCAGCGACATCGGCGGCGGCCGGTCGGTTCCTATATATAATATATATGTATGTATAATAATAATAATAATAATAATAATAATAATATAATATACCTACACTAGTGTGCGGACGATAAAACCTGATCCGATCGATTACCACCGATAATATATACCGCCGAGTACCGACACGTATATACACTTTTTTTTATTATTATTATTGTTACGCGTTTTGTATTTTAATTACTATTATTTTATTGTCCGGCCAGTGGTGACTAAATTTTGTTTACCCGTAATCGACACAAGACGTTTTATACTATACATATAGTTAGGTATTGTTTTTAGGTACATAGTACATACACCATTGCTATAAACATATACAATTTTATAATAATATATTGTAGGCACTCCGTGTAATATTATTTAAAACCCGCATAATATACAAGTCCATATAGGTACCTACATTTTGGTATTAAGATTTTTTGATACTAACTCTGGCTACAACCTACAACTACACTCAGTTATGATAATGACCCGGCAACTATAACATATATTATGTGTTATGTATATATATATATTTTTTACACTTTTACATCAACTATACTTAAAAAAATAATAAGTGTGTACTGATTTTTGAATTAATTTTTGATGTACGATTCAACCCCACGCAAATTAATTGTTGTTTTTTAACCGTTACAAATATGGAATATTATAATATATTATAGTGATACTTTCAAAATAATGCGTATTCTAATAAATTACAATAAGTCAATATCATATAAAGGTATAACATATTACATTCATTATTAATATTCAATTTAAAGGAAATTTATTCTATTTTTGTAATTTAAATTTTAAAACGTATCTCAACAGTAATTATAGGTACAAATGTTACAATGTGTTAAATATTACTAAATAAAATGAAGGAACGCATCAAAAATGTTCAATATGTGTTTATTACCACAACCTTTTATGAAATTTTAATTTTTCCATACTTAACACAAAACACTGCATGTCTTCATAACTACAACAGACTACATAGATTCTAGTACTAATAAAAGTACATATAAGTTATTATATCTGAAATATATTTTAAATATTATATGTTTTTAATATTTTGTGTGATAAAGTAATTTTTTCTTCATATATATATATTAACTATAAGTACTTATAGCATTAAACCAAAGTCACAACGGTTACTGTCAACGTACATTTACCGGATTTACATGTATAATACTAATTTAAACTTAATAAAATAAAAGTGTTTCATAGAATGGTTAAGTTTTCATAACTGATGTCTAGCTACTATTATATTTTATATTTATTGGAAAATTAAAATTTTAATTAATATTTACTAATGATATTAATATAAACATTTTTAGACTTTAAAATAAGGCATTCTATAGTACCTATGTATAATATATTTTAATGTTATAAATACCTCATACTGCAGTTATGTGAAACAAATATTTATAAGACACAAAAAATAATCGTGTGAGCAGTGAATAATAAATTAATTTGGTACGTACAATCTATTTCTTTGCGCATTCAAAATATTGGAAACAATTTCGAAAATGTAGGTAGAAATTTTTAATCATTTTATCATTGTATAATTTTAAAATAAATTCGTTATAATTTATATGTATGGCTACAAAAGCAAAATATTCAAAAGAAAAAACATGCCAATATAAACGCATAAAATGCAATGCTTTGCTATATGAATGCATAATAAGACAAGAACTTATATACACTATACAATAAATAACAGCTATTATTTTTTTTTATAAGTTCAAGTAATGTAAGGTTCAAACATTTTGTTTATATTATGTGATTTGAATATTTGTAATCAATTTAAGTTATTTTATTTGAATGGACAGATTTAAGTAATCATCACGTACTTCAATAAATATCTAAACTTTGAAACTTTGCCAGCTTTAATAATCAAATGTGTGTGTTTAGTTATTGTAGATATTATTTTCGCTAAGACTATCTACATTTAAGAGCAAATAACAAAACAAGTAAGGTACCTGACACAGTGGCACATAAACATTCAAAAGTGGGAACTATATTATATTATTAATATAAATAGATAATATATCAATAGGCATATAACATGTATATACGACATCGTACATTGAATATTTTAACAACTTTATGGTAATTATTAGGTACCTATACCTAATATAAAAATAAGAAGTTATGTACCTATAATATATCAAATAAATTATTTTATAAAATGTTGAACAAATTTGTTAGTTCGTTAACGACAACGAATTTTTCTAAAAACGTGTATGTTACATTTATAAAAATGATTTTGTTAAAATCTGATTGTTTAAAATTTAAAATTTAAATTTATTTTTCAATTAATATTGATATTATAAAATATGTTTGAATGTAAGATTGTTAAAAGATTTTTTTTTTTAGAAAATAGATCGTACAAAAATTCAAGACATCAGACAAACTTATTGAAATCCAGTTTAATGTTAACATAACCAATTATCCATTTATAGATATCAGGTGTAAGTATTTATATAGTGTAGGTATACATGGGTACATCATGAAAACGTGACCAAAAGAATGTGTTTCGCAAAATGGAAATTTTACCTGAACTAGTATATACGTATAGTAGCAACTATCAATATTATTGACATCACGAAGTGCGCGGTATTATGTAAACAGTTTAAACACTTATGGGTACGTACATTACATATTGAATTCGTTATATTGAAAAAATAGAAGAACTCTACATAGCAACAATTAATAAATTAAAGAAAAAGTAGGCCCGTATACGTATAGGCATACTAATGATCAACTACATCATTTTCTTAAGCGCATTAACACGAGTTAAAAGGTGGGCATTACATATGCAATACCAACGTATAGGTACCTAAGTGTAAGTACGTCATATATTTGCGCTTTACCGGTTGATATACCTAAATAGATAAATCAAACGGAAACACAGTTTTAACGATCTGCTATAATACCAATGTACACTGCATATCTCGGTGTAAATCTAAATAAAATCGCGATTCGTCTAGTGGGAAATTGTTTGTAAAACATCAACCGACAGTAGCGTTTATTTCTAGCCATGTTCCCATATTATAATAGTCGAGTTGTGTAATAATAGCGGCAATAATAGCGGCGCGCGTCGTAGGTATTTCGTATTGTGCGCTCGTGACTTACCTGCATTTGCCAATTAAAGTCCAACTGTTCGTTCGCCCAATTATTGCCGTTACAAGAGTCGGGAACGATTTGATCTCGGGGGGAACAATTCACCGAGGACAATTCCATGCTACGGACGAAACGACGGAATCCAGAGCGTCTGCTAGCATGTAGGCTGCAGTAAGTCGATATCGCGGATAGACGTCGAAATGAGAGAAACGATAACGAGAATTTTTTTTTTTTTGTTTTCGAAAACGAACCGACGCACCGACGAAAAAGTGTGTGTACGAGAGTAAACTGCAGCGAGAGACACGACGAAAGCGAAAACAAATGGAAAAAAATAACTATACTCGAAATCTCGAACACGAAAAAAAATAAAACTGCACAATATCGCGAAAAAAAAACGCACGAAAAACCCGCGGACAACGATAGTGATAATAATATTATTTTGTCGTCGTTTCCTTGTGTACAACAATAATTATTTTCATTCACCGACGGACAGCTCGCGCGGAGTGGATCGTGTGCCGCGACGGTGGTTTTCGAACTGGTTGCGGCGGCCCCCGTGAACCGGACCGGCGGCGGTCGGAGATGATGTTGTGGGACATCATGAATGAAATGGGCGTGGCCCCGGCGTATCGGCACACCAGTGGAACAACGCGAACCCCTCCTCTACGCATTATCGTCGTGAGGTCCGTAATTGATTTGTAATAAAAAAAACGAAAATCGTTTACGCGGTATAATAATTTTATAATAAATAGTGTACCGCGGGGCTACCTGTTGTTTCCCGACGCGCATCGCAGTCGCAGCTGCAGTTTTTGCCGTTGATTCAGCGTGATTTACTGCACTTACAACATAATAATAATTGTATATTATGCAGCAAATGCGCCGTACCTCCGTAATAATACGAATCGGTCACCGAGTGCATTACAATGCATAAGAGGTACAATATATAAGAGAATATCATTTTGGAAGCTCATTATTATTATACGTTCCAATAGTGATATGCACATAGGATTAGACAAATTATTATAAACTATGAAATAGTGGTACCTACCAACCAACAACAATTCGTTGTCCGAAAAGAACAGTTTATTTTTTTTCGACTCATTCGCTATTATGTCTGCAAAGGGTTAACAAAACAAATTAAAAGTAAGGGTATTCCCGTCATATGATTCGTGGTATATGATCATAATACATAGGTTTATATATGGTACCTATCATAATATACAGCTTACCACCGTATAAACGATGAGAGTGCCTATAAGTAAATATCGACCTACATTTAAACTGTAATTATATAATAATAATACTAATAAGTTTAATTGTACCTACCTATATATAATACATATAATGACACCCATCATCATATTTTTATAAATTTTCTTCTACATTTAGTAGTTATTGTCTACGATAAATGATCGTTTTATAACTTTTAATTATAATTATCGTTTATATAGTTGTTAATGTAGTGCGGATTTTCGAAACTGGACTTTTTGGTAGTGATGATCAAAATTGGTCTTGCGGTCTCGCCATGGTTTTGCCATAAGACCAAGATTAGGTTTACCGACACTGCAAGACTTGCGATTTTTTTATTTTTTTCTCGAAAACACATTAGTTTAATACTAGATTTAATTAATTAATAATTTATAAGGAAAACGATAGGAAATTATTATGATAGTCATTTGATTAGTATTCGAGAAATGGCGAATTATTGAAGAAAAAATTAAAAATAATTGGAATTATTATTGCAAAATAATATAATTGTTTATTACTAATATTCTTTTTTCTCAAAATAGATATAGACGTCGAAAGTTGCCGTCTTACTAGTACGATAATTTATGTCTGTATAATACACCTCTCCTTCGAATCGAATACTAATATTCGATTAAAAACTAATCATTGCTAGAAATCATCACGGACTGCGATAGATATCATTTTGATTGTAAGAACGTTTTTTATTTTCGCTCGTAGTTTGTGTGATATTGTCGTATTGGATATAGTGTGTACCTAAACGTCTTAAACTATATTGTCAGCATAACATATGTCATTATACTGTCGTAAACTTGTGGTCTGTTGGTATAATACGCCTCATTGTTAATACATACAACGAGTAAAATAAAAACTATACATTTTTTAACTTGTATTATGTTTACTTTCGATCTATTAATTTATTGCACGCCATATATATTGGACTTGAGTTTCGTCTTACAGGTCGTAGCTAAAAACGTATACACAGCTTAAACAGTTATTTAATTTTGTTTATACATTTTTTGAAAATAACAAGAGTTTTACAAGACCAAGACTTATACCAAGACTGAATTTGCAAGACCAATATCAATACTAACGTGTATGCCAAGACCAAGACCAACATTTTGAAGCCCTTGGTAGTGTTTTGATCATCATTACTTTTTGGTACGTTAAATTGTTTGGTTCAGCTAGGTAGCGTATCCACAGTACTTGAATCCCTACTGCATGCACGAGTGTGTAGGCAAGTTTTCATTCCACTGTAATTTCTTAAAGAAAAAATAACCTATGTGTTTACCTGCAAATAATGAAATTAAATTGCATGCACGCGAAAAGAGAAATGTGATGGGAATGGTGTACATTTCAAACAGTAGGTACCTATTTATTGATATATCTAAGAACAATCTCTGAAATTTTCGTCAAAATCGGTTTTTGAGTTTATATTGATAATAAACAGAATAATCAAATAAAGGATCGCATATTATAAAAAATATAAAGCTCTCTATTTGTTGTAAAGTTATAGTTTGTTGATTCGTGGCCATAAACACGGCAATTTGATGTATGCTTATTTTACCTTTATCTGTCCGAGTGACCAAGTGGCAATCTTTTATATTAAAAAAATACTTATTTTTTCTAATTTCCGCTATTTCAGTTAAATAATATATTATGTTTTAATCCATAACTGTTTATAAACAAAATCAAATCACCAATTTCCTGCTCGAATCACAAAAGTCTCGTGTGGGCACCTTTTTAAAATGTGAATTTTGAAAAATCTTTTCTTAGTGCGCCACTATGCATGGCGGTATATGAAGGTACAGTACAAATGTCGAGTCATCAGCTATCATTGGTTCTCATTAAAACATTTTTACTAACTCTACATTGATCAGTCAGCCAGTCAGTCTTCGTTATATTATACATATATGTAGCACTGTAGCTATACATCTCTAGAGATCAGTTATTACTATTACAATGCTCGTAAGTTACAATATTACTGTATTGTCGTTTCGCAAGAGGAATACCGCTATAATATCCATAAAATATCTGTCGATATAAATATAGGAAGAACCCAACTATACGTTCATATACTATATATATATATATATACCAAAATTATGTATCATAGACATTAGTATTAATACCTACTATTATAGACACTATATCATATAATAGGTATATAATATATGACACACCTTAACGGAAATAGTGATAGTTATATAATGACACATTGCAAAAAAATGTAAATTGTTTGTTATAATATTTTGGTAGATATATACCTACCTACAGTACCTATGATGTGTATATGTATGATGTATATGTAAATAAACATACTGTTTGTCTATATATACCTACCAAGTAGGTATATATTTTATGCTGGCGGCATCCGATGCAAGGTCATAAATATTATTTTATTTTAAAGTAAAAAATAAGTAACAATATATTACAGATATGTATTATAGCTGTATAACTTAAGTTACCAGAAGACATTGGCGGATTTAGGGGAGAGGGGAAGATTCTATGGAGCATATAAGCACCCATCGATGTAGTGACAACTTATCACGTTTAACTAAACGCATTAATTGTAAACACTAGGTATATAGGTAGACTCCACCTACTGTAGAACGGATACCATTTTTTAAGCCCGAAGTTGTTCGTAATCGGTACACCTAAGGAGCGTCTATTATCAAAATAGCACACGCACATCACCATAACAAAATCTTAAATCCTCAACTGCCCGGGGATAAATTAAATCGAAACTTCCTGGAATCGTCAAGATCGGTCGAGTATTTTTTGACAGATGAGCCTCAACCATACTCGTTTTTTTAATTATTATAATCATTCAAGAAGATAATGGGTCCCACTGAATATTATCATGTTCTTTTCCTATCCTTGCATATGCTATATTATGTAACATAGCTATTACAGACTAGCTTTTATAGCTTTTTATAGATATTATGTTTCATACATTTGTTTGATATGCACATTTTTTAACGAGATATATGGGTACGTGAATACCACAAATTAAAAACTCCCAAATGTCGCTAAAATATAATGTATAAAAACCGATGATCGGATGATAATGTTCTTACCTAATAAAAGTGTATGATAACAGGTAAATTCACTCTGATATCAAAACCAACAGCGCATTATTGAATCTATTGAACTAATATTTCCTATATCGTACGTGTTAAGACTTAGACAACAAATGCTTGGGCAGAGTCTTCTTACGTATACCAACTATTCATATAACATTAACTCCCTAATGGGGGTCGTGTATGCGTATACCACCGTACCAATATCCATGTATTTTTTACATACAAATATTGTACGAACAATGTTTATCGCGTGCTCAGAAGATTTGTACTGTTTGAAAATAATGATATTTTACAGCAACAAAAAAAAAAAATGGTAGACTCAAAACTGGTACCTACCTTATTATAATATTGCGGTTCAGTGTAGGAAAATATAAACATTAGCATAAAATTTCACGCAAGACAGTCCACATAATATTATTATAATATAGGATAAACGTACTTAGTACTTACGTTCGCATGTTAGTATAATAATATGTTGTAATAAAATGGGTGCCCTCAGAAATTCGTCCAAGAGGTGTGCAAGTTTGTTTATACATACCTAATAATACATAAAATAAATGATATATTTTGTTAACTTGGCTTATTTATTATAATGATGACTATTTGAACGCATTTTCAATTTGTTTTAAAGGTAGGTAGTAATTTATCATAATATATAGTATACTCAAATGAATAAACATTTTCGAAAAGCTAGGGGGCGAATACCCCAACTTGTTCTCCTCCTCCGGACACCTATGTGCGATAAGTATGTACACCTAAATTTCGTTGTACTAATGAGTAATATGTAAAGATATATAGACTGAGAATCAGAAAAAACGCGTGGCCAATCAAATGTCAAATTCAACTACAGCTCCAATGTATTTATATATATATATGTCTGTGTTGAATTATGGACGATGCAACTGAGCAAAATGTAAGTCAACGCCCTATACTTTTCTGGAAACGAAATATTATAATTTATAATGCTCCATACTTAGCAATGTTAAATAATGCCTTTTTTCATTTTTCATAATAAGATATAATATAGGTATTTAACTATAGTTAAATTTTATTCATATATGAATTAGTAATTACGATCGGAAGATACATTAAATATATTTTTTATACAATGAAAACTACTTACATGAAAAATAATTTTTCACAATGTACCTCTATGTCTATAATAATAATAAAAAAATTACCCACAAATGTACTTATTCGTTTTTACCCGTGCACCGCCGTTCCGTATAGGTGAGAATACACGTCGAGTCGTCGAGATCAAACACGATGAATCTGTATTAAAATATATCGTACATATTTGATATAGGTATCATATTATGTATATATATAGCCATATAGGCACTATTGGAGGAATATTTGATTACTGTAATCATAGAATTTCGTAAATCGCGCATAAATACAGGCACCTGCTTGGGTATACGATGTGCATATTATTATACGTCATTATGAATGCAATATTGTGTGCCATGTTGTACACTTATTACTCTATATATATAATGTATACAGGTATACCACGGGCGTATATGATATTCGATATATGCACACGATGAATATCTGATACTCGAGACCCACAGTGTCAATAGGTGAAATCAAAGGGCAAATATTCAGGACGTAAAGACACAGGTATGTATATATATATATATAGGCAGTATATAATATTATACATGGTGTATTAGAAATTTTAGCGCACATACAAATGCAATAGCGGAAAAAAAAAACGAAAAAAAAATTACGTCACCCGAGATGACTTATCGTCGTCGTCGTCGTCGTCGACCGCGTCGTGAGGGCTCATCCACATAATACCATATTATTATACATATTATGCTAAAGCGTATACCTAGTAATGATTTCGGTCATAAAATAATCAGAAGACAATATTATTATTCCGCACAAGTCTGGCTCGTGTATATACATGCGATCGCGGACACCGGGCATATAATATAATACATGGGTATACCCGCGTGTGTATAATATTATTATATATACATATATATATATATACATACATACACACACGTATATATATATATATATATATACATCTACAATATATAGCGTATGGGTGCGCACGGGTAGAATATAAAATTCGGATGTGAACGTATACGTTTCGCAAGTCATGATGAACGCCTACACTTGACATTGCATTCGGTCGCGGCCGCATTCGTTCGTCGAGCGAACAAAATATTATAATGTCTGTACGTATAATATATAATATAATAATATATAATAATATGTATGGGTACGCGTACCGATAAAATTACAAATAACTCTTGCTTATAGGAATTTTCGAGCCGATAATATAGCGACCGCACTATATATTATATACAACCGAAAAATATGTAAGTATATACGCATGCATCGGCAACAGTATTTAGGCAGGTACCTGTGTATAATGTACATAATACGTATGTATGTATTATATTATACAAGTACTTCTACCGAATTCGTATTTTTGTATTGAAGTTTAATTTTAAATTCCCATTAAAATGGGTTCGAGTATTAGAAGTGCCTATAATATAGGTATAGATCGTACAACTGTACACGCGGGTGCCTATATATATATATGTGTGTGTGTGTGTGTGTGTGTGTGTGTGTGTGTGTGTGTACTGTGTGTAGATAGGTGGATACTTCCTAATTTGTTTTTATATTTTATCGTAACGCATATATGTGTATTTTTTAAATGTTATCAATAAAATTGATTTCGTCATTGTTATTAGTAAACAATAGAATATTATTTCGAAACAATACGTTTTATTATTCACGTATACCTATATATATATACACAAGAGGTACTCGTGGTATTATAAATAGGATACGTATAAATTGAATGCTATCGGTATTGAGAGATGAGAGTCGAGTACTTGCACCTAAGTTATCATTCAATGTTTATAATAACTATATACTGTGACTATTAACGGCCGTCTTCGAGGGGATGAAACACGCATAGATTTTTTAAACGACATATCAGTCCCGATGGAGACCTGTACAAGGTTAGGACCTGTGAGATGTATATAAGGTATAACGACATACAACTTTCAATACGAAACACACATACGATGTGGAGTCGTGGAGGTAGTTATAGGGGTGAACACCCCTCCGGCCAGGGTCGGGTATATATACCAACGATAAATACGATGATAAATACATAAGTACCTAACAATACACGTACACGTCATATTACAATGCTATCATTGTAATATTAATAAGTCTTGTTTAACCACATATATAGAACCACGTATACCCACATATCTTGTAGACCTAGCTGTTCACATACAAACATAATATTTATATAATACTATATCAGGTGGACTGAAAACCGCCCCCAGATAAAAAAAATATCCTATCCAAGCTACTGATTATTGTTATTGTGTACGCG
Organism: Myzus persicae; assembly: GCF_001856785.1. Classification (NCBI taxonomy): domain Eukaryota; kingdom Metazoa; phylum Arthropoda; class Insecta; order Hemiptera; family Aphididae; genus Myzus; species Myzus persicae. The sequence continues at coordinate 948,659 of NW_019101135.1, read as the reverse complement.
ATAATTTGTATAAATACGCGTAGCATATCACGGTTGCCGGTTATAATATTATATATTACTATAATATTGAGTATATATTTCGACATTTGTTTCGTTCTCCGCGATGGTGGAAGGTATAATATTTCCGATGTGAGTAACAATATAATATTATGTTACCCCATTTCCTCAGTATACCTAATGGATATATTAATATAATAGCTCAATAGCTGTACTATAACCGATCGGATGCGCTTCAAAATAAATGGGCATACTAGATAAATTTCGTAAGTACCTACTACGTCTTTTGCGGTTGTATTCAAATAAAAAATAAACCATTAGCCCCCCCCCCTCTCGCCCTCTAACGACACTTTATCATAACCAAACACTATAGTCAAATAATAAAATAATGTTTTTTAAAAAACTGAAAATTGAAGAAGTCACTCTGCTGTATAGTACCTACTTTTCGTACACACCCAAACGTCCTATAGACTGTGCGGTCACTGTAGTAGTAGCTAGTGAATGAGCTTAATTAGAATTCAATTGCTTGAACCAACCATTGTTTGAATTTGAGGCAGAAACGGTGTGCCAGCACTCGGCCACTATTTCAAAGAATATTTTGGACTTACAATTTATTTCTGCTCCTAAAATTATTACTAACTCAACACTATAATTAACCTATTTATTAGTGATATGTATGTAAATCTATTTTTTTCCACAACATCGAGTACCTAGTAAACTATTATCACATTATATTCTAAAATAAAAACATTATAATAATGTAATGTCATGTGATATTATTACACGTTACATTGGAACTTGGAAGTATATCTTAATAAATATACTTACAAATCAGTGACCAGTGTACCGACATAGGTTAAATAGTGTGAATCATATTGTTGTATAGAAATAATTTAAGATTCAGAAATCTAAATATTTTGAAAACTTCATTGTAGATAGAAAACAATAACTCGCGATGTGGTTGCGAAAAATGTTACAGACAATATAACTAAAATCAATTGACAAAAATGTAACATTTATCGTTTGAATACCAATATTGTTAAAATTCAAACATGAACTGGCCATAAAAAAATTGAGCCTATGTATTCTTCGATATTTTTTTAATCACTGTTAGAACTGCTGAAGATGAATTTCCCTAGTGTAACATTGTACTAAATCCTCAGGACTTAACTATAAAAATAAAATTTTTATCTTCAAAATTAAACTTGGGGATTGTCATGATTTGTTGCAACTTATTCCAACACTTATAAAGTTATAAAGAACATTGTGGTCATTTATGTAGAGTACTTTTAAATTGCTTTAGTACAACGTATGTAAAAAATTGTATTATATTTTCAAACTTTTTGCTTGAAAAACATTTTTATCAACATTCACACATAAATAGAAATAAAAAATCTTCATAATTTCAAATCCCTATATAATAGTCTAATTATTTTAAAAAGTGAATTGTGTAAATACTTTAAATTGCCGACCACAAAATATTTATGTAATATTATTTAGGTAGGTATAAGGCTCATTTTGAGCTATTTAAATCATTTATAATTGTTGATTGACACGTTTTCAGTTTTTTTTCTATTACTTTTGATAAAAATCGTCTTCATTATTTTGAACTTTTTATACAACGAATATATATCTATTGACATAGTGACACAGGTACTTGGTATTAATTTATAAATTAAATGATAATAATAAAATAATATGATATAATATTACATAATGTATGTGAGTTTTTAGTCTATGATTAAAGTTCATCATTCAACCTTTAGTATGACTAATAGTAATTTAAATAAATTATGAAATATAAGTTTAAAAATAGTGTCTGACTCGTTTTTGTACCAATATGCGATGATTTGTCGTTTTGAATTAAAATTCAACACATCCATTGCAATTTACAATGACCTACTCAATGACGAGATGCAGTTGGAACTGACTATACACTTTAAACTTCTGCCGATTTTTATTTTTACGTATTAATATTCTTTGATTTGAATTATTAACAGTTGCAAACCTTTTGGAACGCGTGCTGACCTCTACCGCTGCCCATGTGAAACGTGAAGTAAAACGTTAGTTCGCTGCTACAGTATTGTGAATTCATCATGTTATTATTATTATAGGATACTGAAAACGGACCACGACATAAATGTAGGTATCTAAAATGTCAAATAGTATGTGCATAAAATGTACATTTAACAATTTTCCCATTACATATAAATCCTGGTCTTAATTATGATCGTTATTATCAACCTGTGTAATTCAATTTTGTTCTAATCATGATTTTATTAATTAATACTATGCAAAAAAAAAAAATATTTTGAAAAATATTGTTAAGCTCAATTTTTATTTGTTGCGTCTATGTCGTAGTATGTACACGATAAGTAAAATAATGCTTGGGTTTTCAAGTTTAAATATTGGTTCCTGATAATTAACAGTAATTTTCAAAAGCGTATAAAAAAATTAAAAATTAAAAAAAAAACAATTATTGACAAAACTGATGTAGTTTTATTGCTTCATACATCATAATATTTTGACCCCTTTTGAACTATTATTTGTTTTTTTAACTATAAAATAATATTATAGGTAAAAAAAGTTGAAAATTTAATATAAAGTGCTTTATTAATTGTTGTTGGCAGCCAATATATGCGGAGCTATTAAGTCTAAGCCGTTTATTAAAATAACAATTGGGCAAACAAATATTGATATTTTCTTCATTTCTGACACTTGCCTATTATACGAGTCCATATTGTGTATTCAACTCTACTACTTATACTTAAACCAGTATATTAAGTTGTACGATAATTTAATTACACGGTTAACTGAATTCGTTTGTGTGAGTTCTCACTGTTACTTTTTGTGTGCATATTATGTGCTGATGTCGACACCGTGTTCTTTCAAGTACATTCGACGAGGGTTTCGTACGACTGTGTGCATGTTTCTGGTCTGTGTCATGTCTGGCGTGCAAGTACTGCACCGCCGCCGAAGGAACAGCTGTCTTCATCGATCTTCATCTCGCTACTAACTGAAACTTGAAATTATCGAGATGTCATTTGAGAACAACCGCGACGGAACGAAATATGAGGGTATTTAAATGTCATAACAAATAAGCAACAAAGTAGTGTCATAAACTAATAACGGCTTGTCCGTCTATTATTGGTTTATTTTATTATAATCAGATTAATAAAATCTATATTTTCCATATACCTTATATACTAGGTACTAGACGAGAACTCCGTATAACTATACAACAGCATTGCGAACGGCGGTAAAACCATAAAGTATGATACTCTATATGCGTAAATGTTCAGCATCTCGCAGTGCCGTGGACAGTCTTGACAAAAAAAATACAACGATAAAGCCTGTCTTGACGATAAAACACAATAATCTGTGTATTTATACATCTTAGGCTATGTCTAGAATCCAGATACCAGGTAAAGCGTACACGGGCACCCATCCGTACATATATTTCCGGTCAGTTTATGCACACGCAGTGATGCCAGCGTGGCCAATTATTGCTGGTTGTGCTATCTTTAATCGTGCTACTCACCAGACAGTACACTACTTTACATTTTAAATAGGTGATTAAAAATCGCACGCTTCCCCATCGCCAGAAACGTGGATATTATTCAAGCAAAATACTTTTAAATTCGGAGATTAATCGCCAAGTGTGAGGGCGTGTAAAATTATCACACAATATACATTTACAATAAATATCTTGTTAGGCGTACCCCCAGACGTCGGAGACTTAAACTTAACAGGACACGAAATCTTCTCAAATATAAAAAGGGGGACTCCATCGCAGTGTAAATAAAATGAGAAAAAGGCTACAATATTTTTTTCGAATTGACCAGTTCTTCGTCATTGAAAGCCTATAGAAATTTGGCAGTAGCTGGCCGTTCACCTCCACTCTCCATGTTCCTCCAATAAGGAATTGAGAAAAATAATGTTTATATTTGATTCAAATATCGTAATAACTATTAGAATAGTTATAACTTAAAACAAATAAACTCTACCAATGCAATATTAACAATCATGTAAGTAACTACATTTTTTATAATTTTACAATTTATAACAATATAGTATTATGGTCAACAATATTATCGAAGTTCACGACTGCAGCATTGCAATTCTCGCATCTGGGAATTGATAATTTAAATTAAATTTTTTTTGTGAGTAAAAATAATATTAGAAACACAATCAATAATGAATCTGTTAACTTGACATGTAATGACTAGATCACGAATTAAGGTATATCTTAATTCGTGGACTAGATGTTAATGTTTATAAGACGGCGCTCTGTGTATGCAATTTTAATACAGCACGTATGAGTGAAAGGCCATGGCAGTCTCGTATAATGCTCTAAATTTATTATGATTATGGAAAAAATTAAAATAATATATATAATATAATATTACACTATTAAAAATTATAGTATAGTTATTACAGTGCAATCAGGCGAGCAGTGTGATTGAGAGTATGCGCCGTCTACTGCCACTAGTTCCCGGCAGGTCCGGGTTAACACTACCGTATAGGCCCTAGACCCATGTGCCAATACGGCCCTGTAGTGTTCAGTATTTAAATGATTGAGGAACCTAATGTTTGGGAGAGGTAGTGTTGAATCTCAGTATTTTAAGCCTTTAAAAACGAAAATATTTACTACATGAAAATCATCATGATATTTTACATTTTAAGCACATGATAAGTTTTGTTCTTGTTACATATGGTGTTATTATTACTTAATATTACAATAGGAATATTATAAGTTTAAAAACGAGTGTACCTCTCATAAGTGGTGTCTACCAATAAGCCACGAAACAGAGGACTATATTTAATAAAAAAAAAAGTAATAATAATATTGCGTGTGTGAAAAGTTGCAACCCAGAAAGTTCACAAAATGGAAAATACACTCTCGAAAAAATTCGTCCGGCGCATGTTTTGCTGCGCCGTTTAGAGGGTGACCGCAACCACTTAGTCGCTGAATGAAGTAATTCATTATTACCGAAATAATTAGAAAACAATTTTTGTTCATGAACTTGATTTACATAAATAAACATGCAGCTTTGTTATGCTACTTGTCTAGTTGGTTTTTAATTGAAATAGTACCTATTATATTCTAATCAAACGCATCAACATTCAACACCCTAGCGTAAAATTAATTTATGTAGCTGATGAAAATCGTAACTATATTGTAAATCTCTAACTTCTATAATATTGTACCAAAAAAATCATCGAACAAAAAAAATAAATGTTTGTATTAAAATTTATATTCAAATAGATTTCCAAATAATTAGGTTCTTTACAGTTATATCTTATACTACTTAAAATATGTTTGAACAAAGAAAAACTACGTTCTGAAATGAAATATGCAGAAAGTGCATAACTCAGGTTGATACTTAATGCAACACAATATTTGATCAGATTTGATTCATCTTGCAGTGTGCAAACACAGGTGCATTGTCAATTAAAGTCGGTCTTTAGTTATAAGAGTTATAACTTATAAGCAGTGCTGGAGAGTTGCATCGTTTGCTAATTATTATTTATTTTTGGCTCTAGCAGATAGTGCCACTGAAACTTATGTCAACATTATGTTACAATTTTTTTTTTTTTTTTTTTTTTTTTTTTTATTGATCCTGAGCCCGGCAACTGAGGCCATTAGCTATTAGTAGGTACTGTAGGTTTTTTTGTATTGATGGTTTGTAGGTTTTTGGAACGGTAGGGGGAACACGTGTGTGTTTGTTTTGGCAGAATTTCGAATGGGGCACCCGTAGGTTTCTGCCATGCCCCGGGGGTGGGGGATGGCAGCACTTGCTCTCCGGTCACCGCGAATTGTCCGGAGAAAAATGCCGCCCGGTGGCCGAGGATCGAACCGCGACCGGCTGCGTCGCAGCGGAAGAGTCAGACCACTCGGTCACCTCGTCCCCCTATGTTACAATTATCTCAAATATTAAACTTGAAAATTCTGTTCTTTTTTTTTTGTACTTATATTTACTAATATTTTATTCCCATGTTTTAAATTTATTGACCAGTTGTCCGGAACTGTCTTTAACTGTCTTGTCTTTATTATCTTGTTTGCGACAAAGTTGCTTACAAAACTCAGGCGACATTTGAACGATACTTTAATACGTGACTCGCGCTGTAAATATTATCACATTTTCTTATTCTTACATCTTCCCGGATGGGTCTCCACCCATACTGGTAAAAACCTGGCCACATACACGAGCTGCTAAACCAACAGTAATACCTACCCCACAAAAAACTATACCTTATACAGTAGCTAATGGCCATGGTTTCCAAACTCAAAACCAATAAAAACAATTTTTTTTAAAATATAGTTATTTTTATAATATTTTTACTTCTTTTATTAATCATGTAGAATTGTATTGCAATATTATATATGTAACAATTACTTTTTTTTGTTTAAACAATATACAAAACCAAAGAGAAATAGATAAATTCAAATGCATTGAATTATGTACTTAAATCTGTGGCAACCTACCGTTTGATCTGGCCTAGCTAAAGCGATATACTGTCTCTTTGGTACAAAAATATAACTCGATACAAAAGAACTAGAATAATAACGCGAAACACGAAACCAGGATTAATTTGATTTATTAAATCATATAATACAAATTATGTGTAAAGTGACATATCGATATTTTTACATATTTTACATTTTGTTCAAGGTGAATCAATAATGAAAACATTGGCATACCTACTGGAGAATCCTACAGACTTGCAGTCAGCCAATACTGACAGTCACTGGCTAGAAGCGGTAACAGCTGAACGTGTTCGACGCAGGCCGTTCCTATAGGCTTTGGGGAGGAGACTTCTTTAAGTCAGTATATGAAGGAGTAGTAGTGTTCACACAGATCCTCCTCTGCTGTCGGTTCAAATGGAAAAAAAAAAAGTCAGTATATGACCATGTGCATGCTTATGTAGTGTACCATTATCGGGCATTAATTCAATGAACTACAGGTAGGTAAAAAATAAAATAGTTAAAAAAGCGATGATTCTATAATAATGAATTAATTAAAATGCAAATCCGGAGTATTGAAAATCTAGTGACCACTGTTTTTTTTTTTAAATATTGAAAAAGTTTAGAGTAAAAATAATGTGTTGTTTTGGCAGATTTTGTAAACGCTACCTATTATAAAAAAATATTATAATAATTGCATTATTTTAAAACTTAATGATTTTTAATTATATTTTGTATACAATTTAGGTTTTGATAAAGAGTGTCTATAATCCTAAATAATTACTTTAGAAAACCTTCTAACCTACTCTTTCTAATACAGCTTTATTAAATTTTAACAATGCTTTAGCATAAATTGATCACCAAATATAATCCTTTCCACTAATATCACAGAACTATTCCACCCAAATTGAATAACAAACAGCTTCATACTCTAATTTCTAAAAACAAAAAAATATTCAAAATCAAACAAATTAATTTGCCATTTGAAAAAACTATTTATTTTTTACAGAAACTATCATAATTAAAAATTACATTTTTATTTAATCATCATAAAAATATTAATATTTTTTTATAAAAAGAAAGTAATGATCATATTGATATTATAAACCGGCTTGAAGATAAAAAAAATTTTAGTTAAAAATTCATCACAAAGCAAATATAAAAACGATGCAATTTTCAATTATTAGTAAGCATCAGATACATTTGACAATGCCAGTAAGGTAAAGTAAATACTATCAGGATCTTGAACAACAAATTTTTCTTGGATTAAATTAACTGTATCCTAAAATAAAAATAAAACATTTAGTTAAATAATGCATTAACAAATAATGTTTTGTACAAATTATAAACTACAAACTTACTTCGAGCAATGAATCTGGACTTGTAGGTCCATGATTAATAGGATCAAACTTTCCGCCATCTAATAAAAATAAATCACTCAATTAAATCAGTATTAATAAAATATACTAATTAGTAGATTTCATTCTAACCTAGTTCATACAAACATCCATCCTTGCAAACAAATGCAACAAAGTGATAAGGTGGTACATCTTCTGGATTGGGTGCCTAAAAAAAAATACAATTTTAAATTAGTATTGGGATTTTTAGTAATCAAACTAATTTGAGTAATTTAAACAACAAAATTAATTTTATTTATGTATTCTACATATATGTTACAGTTTTGTGATTCTTGTCATTAGGGAAATAGTTAAGCAAATATAAATCTTTAGAAATTGTAACTTAAAATTTTTTTTCTCATCAATTCATTGATCCTATTTTTGTGTTAATAATTATAATTGCACTATACCATTTGTAAGACTTTTTGAAAACACTGGTTTTAGGGGGACTGATTTATACATATAATTATTTAAAAGTATTTATGAACACAAAAAAAATAAAGGAAAAATATTAACATTTTTTAGGAATAATATCCAAAATATTTACCGCAGTTTGTCCTTCAATAGCGATTTCCCTATGAGTATTTATTATATCTTCGGCTTTGGTCAACATTTCACCACGGTCACTTGGAGACATATTTTTTCCATCATCCAAAAAACGTTGTAATATACCAGCATTTAGTTTTATCCTAAAATTTTTATTTAATTTTTATTCATAAGTATCATAATAAGCATAATAACAATCAATCTTACTTATCTCTATTATTAGCAACACTATGAATTAAAGCCATGGTTCCACAAGCATTGTGAACATATTGTTTGACAAAATATATATCATCTGATACTTGTTGACCTTTATCTTTTAATTTCAACTCTTCTTCATTCTTACGTTTTTGATACTACAAATAAATTTAATACCACTAATAAATTGCATTTTACTCATTACTAAAATAAAAATAATTAAATAATTCTTACAGCATCATTGTACGGAAATAACAAAATTACAGAAGCAACTGGTCTAGGAACAATTGCAAGTTCATCTGGGCCAAATCCAAAAATATCACATACTTCCCATTCACTTGGCACTCCCAAATTTTGCAAAAACTAAAACAAATGTACACAAATATTTTTCATATTTACATTAATTGATATACAAAACATTAATTTATAGGTACAGACCAAAACTAATTAATAGATGGCTACATTGATTAAATCATATAACTACAAAAACCAATTTGTATCTACCAATTAATTTTAATGATTTTAGTAACATATTAATTAGTTAAAAAAGGGTAGGATTTAATCACACGACCAAAATGGACAAACAACTGATGAGCATATGAACTTTAACGACCAGTTAATCGTTCCAATGACTGAATCCCCCAATAGTATTTCCCATAGTAGTAATTTTATTCCCAATAGTAAAAAGTTTTGGTTGTCGAAAGGGGAAATTAGTCAATAGAAAACATTTACAACATTATAATACTTTGAACAACCACAGATGAAAATCAATGTCAAATTTTTAACAAAAAATATTCCTATCAAGGGACAAACATTTTTTTAAAAGGGGACTTCCGCATGTTTGTTGATTTTTCAATCTACCTGAGTATGAAAGTGGTTGTTATGCTAACGTCTTTTTTGATGATTAATAAATTATTCCCTGATAAGATATATTAATTAATTTGGTAACTAGCTATAACAACATTTTTTATTTATAGAATAATTTAATAGTATAGGTACTACTAGCACTAAATACCACAAACCTTTTAATTTTACAAACAAAATTTGAAACATTTAACTTTTTACCTGACTTCGTCAACATTTTCAAAAAGTTTGCCAAGTTATTTCTTACCTTGTTCATCACCTATAACAAAGATCAATGTAATTATTATATTAAACATATATGAATATTTAATTGTAATTTAAATTAATTTTAAAAGTATAGGTAAAACATAGAAAAGGATTAAAACTTATTTACAACAAAAACAGTACTGCTAAATAGGATTGTAAGTACATCACTTAATGGTTGTTTGAACAATAATTTTGACTGTATACTAATATGTAGTTATGTGTATTGAAATTTGAATGTATCAAAGAGTAAAATTTTAAAGCTCTTTTGGTGGTATTTACGGCTTTATCTCTAGCTGTATTGAAAATATAAATATAATAAGAATATATATATAACTAATATAATTGTGTTTAACTTAAAATTTAAAAGGGTTTTGTATTAATTCAAATATTTTATATTTTATTCATATTTTTTATGAGCTTTTATACCTAAACAGTATATTGAAAAAATCATTCAAGAATCACGTTATAAGCCTCACTAGTTTCACTCAAATTAAAAAAGTTACCAGCCAAAAAAATGATTAAAGCAAAATCAAGTTTGTACAGTAATATTTGTATAAAACATTTATAATAATAAGTTTTACTCACAGCTGGGTTGGATTCTAAAGGTATCCATGACATCTTTACTCTTTAGAAACTCGGGACTCGCACAAAACAAAATAAATATTTTTAAAAAAATAATCAATTGATGTTAACAAACACTATACGTCCATAAAATAAATTGACTCGAAGAGGAAGTTGAATTACTTGAACTTATTGTTGTTGCCTTGGTGCCTTAATAGTTAATACGTGAAAAAATAATAATTGTTAGTCGCTAACTACTTAACTACTTCAGCTACAAAATACAAATTACAATAATATTGTTTTATTGTTACTTCTTGTTAGTCGGCAAATTCGTCTTATCACTGCATATTCTTTTCACTCTATTATCCGAACAGTGTCGCCAAATGCATTAAAAACTCTTTCTTTCTTTTTTAATTTAATTCTTAACTTGAAATTTTCGGATAATTATTCAATTTTGAAATTTTCTATTGAACGCACGGGCGCGTGACTCTTAAATCTTAAAATTCATTTATATGAAAATCAACAGTACTTGATAATATGCACTTATAAATGTGCAGTTATTGGTTTCATAACACTGTATAGTATCTTATTCACTTATATTAACTTATCTGTTGAGTGTTTAAACTGTTTGAAGCTTATACAAATTCAATAACCAATTACCAACTGACAGGATAATATTATAACCGATTTAAGTCTGTGATCGGTTACTGTTATTACTTGTGTCTAGAGCGGTTTATTTTAAGTCTGTCTTTAGCACGATTATATATATTAGTATATATTATTTAACAATTTGGGTTATTTTTAATATGTGGCCTAGGGTCCAGAATTTTTTATTGTAAATAAGTTCAATTATAATGCCAATATTATAGGTACATATACACAAAAAAAAACGAATAATTTACTTATATCTCTTACAGTCTTACAAATGATTATAATAATCAGGGCTCGTAAGTTCATGCACTAAAAAGAGCACAAATAAGCATGCAATCATGCACTAAAAATTGGCAAAATATGCACTAAAAAGTTCGAAAATATGCATTTAAATGCCCTTACATTTTAAATTATGCACTCAAAATATGCATTATGTAAAATATTTATGAGCAAATTTTAAAATAATAAGAATATTTCCATTAATTTTAAAAGTATTTTATTCATTTTAATTTTTATATATTTAACAATCAAAATTAATGAAATGAATACTTGCGAAGTTCATATAATCATATGGCTTTGTCATCTTTATTAATTTTAATTAGGTAGTCATCTTTTGTCTAATTTTTGTACACCATTATCCTGCACCTACAATGAAAATATTTGGAATGAAATATTAGTTATTTGACATTTTCACGACTCGTACAGTTAAACAACTCATCGGCGACTGGCGTGTCGCGTGTGCAAGAAAACTATACTGTACCAGTGTACAAAATTGTAGATGCGGATTGGTAAGAAACATTGTACAGGTGTACATGATTGTATAGGTATCGTTTCGATGAGGGCACGATGTAGATAAAAATATTTCCTACATCGTGGACGAGGGACTATGCACGGCGGGGATGGTAGTGGTAGCTATAAAATTGTTTCCGCGGTGCTAAGTAAAACGCATAAAATCTAAATAGGGAAATACTAGAAAATTAAGTAGTCACTCGAAAATAAAAATAAATCAAGACACTATCATTCAGTAAACGGGAAAGTAAACAAGAAACATTTCAAATATTTTTCTAAACAATTTTTTTATGAAATAATTTGCGCTATAAACTCTAAAATAACGATTATATGCCAAATATGCCTTTACACCCAAAACATGCAAAAACGTGCACTATTAAACTTCATATTATTATTACTTTTGTTATGAAACGGATTTGTATCTCAGTTAGCATATTTTTCTGTGTAGCAAAAAAAACATGCCAATGCATGAACTTACGAGCCCTGATAATAATAGTATACTTACAATAATAAAACTATGTTTGAACATGCAAAACTTCAACAAAAAGATATACATTTCACTTGTATCATAATTTACTAAGTGAACAACTATTGATTATTTTAGAAATAGAATAAAAATTCATTTTAATAAAAAAGAAAAATATTCTATTAGTAAATGATACAAAATATTTGCTAAGATAGGTCTCAAAATTATAAAAATTTAAAATATTAGTATTAATATGTTTTTTCGACATTTTACTAAATATTTTAATATATACTAAAGAAACTAAATATTAGCCTCGGAATATTAAAAAATAAATTTGCTGTTAAGCTTAATGTAACTGCTGTCTACTACTCGTCTATTAAGAATTAACTTAGATCTTAGATAGTCTACTAGAATACGAATACCTATACAATTGGTTGTATTTTCTATAATCAAATTTTTAAATTATTGTTTAGAATATTATTTGTATTGTACGGTACCTACCAAATTTGTTAATTATTTTGAACAAGCTTTGACGAATTTGTCACAGTATATTTTTATTATACTAATATTCTATCAGTCATCAGTTATAAACTCTTAGTAATTATGAATTAAATGTGTATTATTAACAAGATATTTAAGTCTTTATTGGGTTGTTTGAACACTATTTTTATGACTATATTTTGTGAACATTTTCTAAAATTATGTTATGTTTGGATAGTTAAAAATGATCTCATCAGAGTATATATTAAAAAATAGTATAGGTACCAATGTTCAATTTATTACCAAAGATTACTGCTACCTACATCTTTAACATTAATCATTGGTAGATAATGGAGGATGAATGTAGGCATATAGCTTTATTCAATTTTACTCACTGAATTAAATACATGTAAGAAAACAATGGTTTTTATTAAACACGTTTGTTGCCAGACAGAAAAAATATTTTTATTTCTGTTATAACAATGTGTGAATGTATAAGATATAAACACAATAATGTCACCTGAATTTATTCACTCTAAATGAGGCAATACAAGTATCTCTTTCATATGAAACCATACGTCAATTTGGTGATGTCTTTTTAATGTACTGCCATAATAGTAACATCATAAACTTTCAATGTAGATTGAAAACGATTTCTATTAAAACAGTAAAATTGGCCAACAGTTAACACTATTTGATCATATTCAATATATTTTTTTTTCTACATCTAAACATTTATTATCTGGCTATTATATTATGTAGAAATCATGTATTGGATTTATAGAAAACAAAAACTTTAAGTACTTATTTTAAAATAAAAGTACACATAATACTTTGTATTCAAATAGGTAAACAATTTTTGGATTTTGTTTTTAATTAGGCGGATATGATTAATTTCAATCACTTATTAGTCATTTGGTTATTCATAAATAGAAATAAATAAACAAATAAATAACAATTTAAATTTAATTAATTAACAGTTTTATTGATTATTACCAAATCTTAATTTATTTCTAAATTTCTTTGGATTAATTCCATATGCCTTCAATCGGTCATCTGTCATCGATTCTAAAGCACTAGGTTCTTTATTAGGTTTGTACTTTTTTACTGAAAACTTTTGTTTTTTATGCAATCCATTCTGAGTATGATCTATTTTTCGTTTTTCACCTTTTTTACCAGATTTGTTTTTAGTGGAATTTATTTGATCCTTTTCAGTTATTTTCACATTTTTAATAATTTGATTTTTATTCTGAGTCTGATCTATTTTACCGTTTTCTGCTTTCTTAGCATTTTTAACAATTTTATTTTTATTCTGAGTATTATCAATTTTACTATTTTCTGTTTCCTTAACATTATTAATAATTTTATTTTCATTCTGAACATTATCAATTTTACTATTTTCAGCATTCTTAACATTTTTTAAACTTGAGTTATTATTCTGAGTATGAACTTTATTAGTATTTTCTGCTTTCTTGACATTTTTAATAATTTTGTGTTCATTTTGGGTATTTTTCATGAATTTGGTCTTCTTGGTTAACTTTTTGCTATTACTTCCTTTTCCATTCTGAAGGTCATCATTGTTTCGGGGTAAAACTTCTTCAACATTAAAAACATTTTTTAAGGGTTTCTTTTTCTTTTTCTTCTTTTTGGTTGTTACTATTTCTTTATTTTCTTCTTGAATTTCATCTACCTCATTAAATCTAAAAAATAAACAAAACATGCATTAAAAAGTATTGGATATATAGATATTTTTTTCATTAAATTTAAGTTTTTTTTTAGAAATAACTTATTATGAAATGATGGAAATACAAAATGTTGTAAGAAAAAAAATAATCTAAAGATCTAGTTTAAAGGTAAAAATTAAATTTTACTATAAATTTTTATAATTTTGTCAAGTATATCAGTAACTAAAAAGTCAAAAAACATACTCTTCTTTAAAAAGGCTAGGTAACATTTTCTTTTTTAATTCAATATCTTTAGCTTTCCGTTTGTAAATCTTAGCTTCAAATTTTTGAACAGCTTCAGGTTGAATTTTAGTTAATTTTCCAAGTGGATACCACTTATTAAGCTCATTATCATCAGCTCTCAAAATCTAAAAACCACACACAATTATAAATATTAACTATAAACTACAGTAATTTTTATTTTATTAGAACCTCATCAATTGTCAAGCCATAATCATTAGGAAGAACTTTATTGTAAGTATATCGGGTTGGAACACCACTAACAATATCTTCACAGTCCAAACTGTAATATTCATCAATGTATTTTTCAAACGATCCTTTCGCTGGATTGTATTTTGGTATCTTTTTAGTATGATTGATTTCTCCTTCATTCTCATCATCATCATCAATCACTGTTTTCTTTTTCTCTTTGCGTTTTGCAGCCCTAGTTTGCTTTTTGGCTCTTTTATCCATACTTGGATCATAGTCACAATCCATCTAATGAAACAAAAATATAATTGCAGTACAAAAACAGACAGTTTATTTTTAATTAAAATATGGGTATATATTTTTAAAAAATGTAGTAGGTGAATAAATAAAAATTAAAATATTTACAATGAACTCATTTTCTTCATCATCAAACACTGGTTTCTCATCATCCATTTTATCATAAAATTCTTCATCAAATAACTCATGCATTTTACGATCATATTCAGTTGGGTTAAAATCCTCTTCCAATTCAGTTTCCTGCAATATAGGTAACATATAATATTATCTGAGTAATTTAATAACACATTTATAATACAATAAAACATACCTCAAATCCTACACGCTTGTTTCCAGTTATTTCTTGAAGTTTTTTAATTCTATCAATAATTTCTTTTTTTTTAAGCTTTTTAAGTTGTTTGATTTCTAAAGATCGTTTTTCTAATTCTTTTTTTTTTCTTTCAGTTAATTCTTCTCGCTTTTTCTTACGTTTATCTTCCTTACGTCTTAAAGAACTTTCCATTGTTCGAGGATAAGTTTTGATCTGAAAACAAACCAATTTTAAGTTCTACAAAGTACAAAGTTACTTATTGATAACAGCGCATATTTGACTAGTCTTACTTCTTAAACCAAGAAATAGACAAGTTGTCTTAATTCTAATATTTATTTATTTTATGTATACTAATTTATTATATAGTAAAATAATATCTTCCTGGCTATTGAATTATTTTATTACCTAATGCATAATATAGACACTAATTTTGTATTTATTAAAATAACTACACACAATTAAGCAACACAATCTATAATAAAGTAAACAAAATGTCCAGAGTGTTTGATTCAGTCACAGACCACAATTCATTATCGTTAACACAAAATGTGGTGAAACCAAATAAATTATACCAACAATATTGAACATGTGATTTACGTTGTTATATTGCATAAGTATTTAAAAATATTCTTACAAATTCTTTATCTGGTTCTTCAAATCTGAAATTATATTTATGTTCAAATTCTTCATGTTTCTCAAGCATTTCATCCTCTTCGGAAAATCTCATTTCATCTTCTATAAAACTTTCTTCTTTTGGGTTTTCTAGAAATCTAATAATTATAAATATAAAATTAATAGGACATATACATATAAATATGTTGGTAATAAATGAATAATACCTTTTATTAAGGATATAATCACATAAAAACTGTTCCCCTTCATCTAAATTAGGATTGTTCCAGTAATCATGCAGATGTTGAAGATCATTTTTTGTTTCCTCATCTTCAAGTTCATCTCGATTTCCTTTTAACCATTCTAAATAATCTTTTTCTTCTTTTTCCTAAGTCAAAAAAAATATAGTTATATATTTACAATTATTTTAATGATTATCAGTTTTCACTCTTATACATTTATAATGAATCAATTCTAATGTAAGGTTTTACAATAAAGATCAGTTTTATACTTTTAAAGTTTTTTTGAATCTACCTGTTCTTCTTTAGTCTTTAGTCGTGGCTTTATTATGTCTTCGTCGTCAGAATTATCGTCAAGAGCAAAGTTAAAACTTTCTTTAATAGCTTGCTGTTCCTCTACATATGAAGGCGATGACATTCGAACTTTTTCTTTCTTAAGAACATCTAAATTATAGAATAGATATTTTAACTATCTATCTAGGTAATAACTAGGTACATTTTTACTAATTTTAATTTAACAAAAATAATTTCGGATTTCAATAAAAATAAGAACTTATGTTATATAATATATTCTTAAATGGCTTAAATCAATCAAAAATTATTTACCATTCATTTCTTGTGTATCATCAAATTCTGGACCCCGTTCTAACAAAATTTTCCTTTTATATTCTTCTAAATAAATAGGATTTGAATTTTTGTTATTGCCATCGGTTGATTTTTTGGTACTTTGTTGTGTAGTTGAAGAGTCAAAAAATTTAACAGATTCATCATAAATCTTGGGATCGTCTTTCTTGAGACAAGACAATGCTTTAAAAAAACTTTTCTCAACGTCATCAGTCAATTCCTAGGGAAACAAACAATTTAAGATGTATTATAATCAATTAACTTAATTTAAATATTATAATGAAAGTATAAACCTTGGCTTCTTCGTCTTCATCTTCCTCATCTGAACTTGTGTTGTTATTATCACGTGAATTCGATTCAAATGTATTCATTTTAGTCAACAGTTGCTGTAAACTTTAAAGCATGAACTACTGTTTTCACATGTAGTACTGTAAAAACGTAAGGTACAAAAAGCTCAATTCTAAAGTTTATAACCGTAGTGTGAACTGTGAAAATGTGAAATTGTAAACACGAGATTCTTTATCATATCAGTTGTATCACATGCTGTTAACCTAAAAAATATTTAAAAAATGATACCACAGAACAATGATACACACGTTTAAATAACGTAAACATTATTATTTCACTTATTCATTCGTTCAACAATCTTCCCTTGTGAGTTGTGATTACTGATAGGTAGTCATTTTATGTTGTTTGTAGTGTCAATTCTCAATACCTACTCAGTGTCTCAGCTCATAAGTTATATTTTCACACCAAGTGTCCAAGTCGATAATAATTGTGAGTACGTAATCACCGTGATACAGCTAATAAGAAGATTAATTTTAATATCGTTCTACTGTTTTTAATGTTTAATTTTAAAAGTATAGTGTACGTTTATTTCGTGTATTCTCCTCAATAAAATTTAATCAAAAGAACATTTATAGTGAGAAACAATTGTATTTTCTTTATTATGAAATCATGAAGAACGACTGTACCAAACGAACTAAAGCGTCTAAAATTCCTGTAGAAGTTTCTGAGTCGTTACAAAAGCTTTCCAAAGTTGTCGATAATGTGCGACAATCAATTGGCAATATTCCTGTTGTACCATCTACCAGCACAAAATCTGAATCTACAGAATTGTCACCTGTGGCTACCCCCCAAATGGAAACAGAAGAAGAGATAGAAAAAAAAGAGAAAGAAACATTGCTGAGCTTTATTTCAGAGTGTACTACCAGGCAAGAAGAAAAGAAAACATTGAGACAAAATAATCAAGAATGCGTGTTTCCTGATGAATCTGACATATCTAAACGTGATTCTAGTTTAAAAAAAAATACTGCATTCATAAGAAAACTTAAAAATTTTCCTCCTCCACAACTTGATCAGTTACTCAAAGACATGAATTCTTTGAATTTAACTAAATATCTATCAGAAGTTGTGTCAGCTCTTACTGAAATTAAACTGAAAATGACAGAAATTGATGCCATGATATTATTATGCACTCAATTAAATACAACTTACTCAGATTTTTCAAAAATTTTCTTTGAGCAGTGGCAAAAAATATTGAATATTAAAAAAGATGATAAAATAGCAAATATGAGTAAATTCAGAGTTGATCTTAGGCTATTTGCTGAACTTACATCTGCTGGTATTATACCTCAAAAAGAAGGTCTTGTCTTACTTGGCAATATATTAACTATCCTGATTAACTCTGATCTTCAGGAACACAACAATCTAAACATCATACTTAGCTTTTGTAAATATTGCGGTGATGACTATGCTGGATTAGTTCCTAAAGAAATGCAAGATCTAGCAGATAAGTTTGATGTTGAAATACCTAAAAGTAATATGATTTCCAGTGACAAACAGAAAAATGTAAGAGCATTGTTGAAAGATTATTATGTATCTTTAAACAATCATATAAAAAGAATGCATAATGATTTAGAGTATGCTGAAAAACAAAATGAAAAAATATTACAAACCAAAGGTGAGCTAAGGCCAGAACGTAAAGCTAAAAACGAACAAATGAATGTTACATATCAAAAACTTTATAGTTCGGCATTAACTTTTGCTGATATACTCAATGAACCAGTCATTGTATTAAAAGAAGAAAAAAAGAATAGTTCAACTGAGGATTTGACCGATTCAGAATTAGATATTGTAGGAACTCCGACACCGACAGAATTAACTAGTCTTTGGGAAGATGAGGAAACTCAAAAGTTTTATGAAGAATTTCCAAATCTTAGTAACTACATTCCTGATAAAAATAAGAAGATTGAAGAACCTGAAGAGCCTGAAGCTGAATGTAATACAAAGAAAAGCTTATCAGATATTAAAGATGCCGTGGACGTTGAAGTATCCAATATTGGTACCAAAGTTATATTTGAATCATTTATTGAACAATTACCAAAATGTGTAAATCGAGAAATGATTGACAATTTAGCTATTGAATTTTTAATATATCTCAACACTAAGAATAATCGCAAAAAATTAGTTAAAGTTTTATTCAGTGTCCCTAGAACCAGAGTAGATCTATTGCCATTTTACACACGCTTAGTAGCTATTTTAAATCCTTTGATGCCAGAAGTTGCTCTTGAACTTTGTTCTTTGTTAAAAAGTGATTTTAGGTATAATGTAAAGAAAAAAGATCAGATTAATATTGAAACTAAACTTAAAGTTGTTCGTTATATTGGAGAAATGGTTAAGTTTAACCTCATGATTAAATCTGAAGCTTTGCATTGTTTTAAAATGTTACTTAATGATTTCAGTCATCATCATATAGAAATGGGTTGTGCTTTATTAGAAACAGCCGGACGGTTTTTGTACCGTTCTCCAGAAAGTCATCATCGAACCAAAATTTACTTAGAACAAATGATGAGGGTCAAATCTATTTCAGCTTTGAGGCCCGTATATGTCACAATGATTGAAAATGCTTATTATTTTGTTAATCCTACTGATTCTCCAGCTATAATGAAAAAACAGAGACCTATATTACATCAGTTTATTAGACATTTACTTTATAATGAGCTAAAAGATGCACCTGAAAAGGAGAACATAATTCTAGGTCTCCTTAAACAAATGGACTGGGAAAATGTTGCAGAGAAAACTTATTTGATAAAATGTTTGACTGAAGCATGGAATGTCACGTATCCAATGATTTCAGATTTGGCATGTTTAGTTGCCGCTTTTGTTGATTATGATGATTCAATTGGAACACGTGTCGTGGACGGAGTGATGGAGGATATCCGTGTAGGTCTAGAAACAAACTTAGTGAAATTTAATCAAAGGAGAATAGCTATGATCAAGTATTTTGGAGAGCTATACAATTATAGACTAATAGAAAGCAATGATGTGTTCAAAGTGTTGTATAGTCTTGTGTCATTTGGTGTAGTGTATGATCCAGATTTTTATTCCACATTTGATCCTCCTGAAAATTTATTTAGACTGAGACTTATATGTGTTTTACTTGATACTTGTGGTGAGTTCTTCAATCGAGGACCTGGTAAACTTAAATTAGATTGCTTTATTTTATATTTTCAATATTATTTTTGGTTAAAAAAATCAAGTACTACTTGGGATACTCAAAATCCTTTTCCTGTTACAGTAGATTACTTAGTTACAGACATATTAAAAAAACTTAGACCTAATTTGAAGATGAAAAACTGTTTTCTTGAAGCTCAAAAGGTAGTTATTCTACTTCAAGAAAGACTTATTCAACAGTATAATCTCAAACAAAAAGAAGAATCTCAACTATCAACTATTGATGAAGAAGCTGATGACAGACAACATTTGGAAGAGGACGACTCAGATGTAGATTATACAGAAGATGAAGATAGTGATGGTACTGTTTGTAGTGATAAAACTCCAGTTGAGCCTGTCCGTCGTAAAATTGAAGACCCTGAAGACTTTGAGTTTTTGGAATCTTTTGATAAAATGGTCAGTGATAATATACAAGAAAGGACAAAAGAAGCAACACGTCCACAAACAGAAATATCAATACCGTTCCATTTAAAGAAATACAGTAAAAAAACATATGAGCAGTTACAGAACACTAATGAAGATAACTCTGTAAATTTTATATTGATGTTGAAAAAAGGAAACAAACAAACGTTCAAGAGCTTGCAAGTGCCAGTAGATTCTGAATTGGCATCTAATTTGAAGAGCCAAGAAATGGCTGAACAGGCCGAGTTAAGAAGAGTAAAGCAATTGACTCTGGATATCAACAATAGACAAGAAGAGGAAGATTATAAAGATTTGGCTCAAGTAATGCAGAAACCAATTACTACTGCTTTTAAAGATAAAAAGCCACTACCAACCAAAGGAACACCAGACCCAGAGACAATATTTGGGAAGAAAAAAAGGTTATCTTTGAAATATTTCATCTAGTCTATATTATATAATATGCTGTCTGTATAATACACATACTCATGTTATAGAGTATGATATAGACAATTTTAAAATTTATGACTTAACTAGGTTTGTTTTTAACCCGCCACTGAGCCATATTGTACAATTTATCTTAGCAGGCTCTAATCAAAAAATTCAATATTTCTCTGTGTTAAGATATCTTACATGTGATACAATTAAGAGAAATGATAAATAGTAAATACTTCTTATTATTTGAAATTTAATTTAATTATATTATGATTATGTTGGTATGTTGATGGCTAAGATGTGCTTTAATGAGATACATACTGTCAAATGATACTGGAATTAAATTTTTACTACCTACATAAACATAATATCGTTAAAACAAACAAAGTGTGGACAATGTTATAAAAATTACATTTAAAAGATCTTTAGGAAATCCTAAAAGATTCTAAAGAAATCCTATTAATCTGTAATAATAATTATTAACTGTGCTACCTACTTTTAAATATAATTAATATTTACTTTTATTTAAATGTTATGTCACATTATATAAAAAAAATATTGAATACAATGGGGATGGTCACCTTGTGGTGGGGTGATAACGAACAAGTACCCTTAACTTTATTGTTCATATTTATTGAATTTAAATTTTAAGAAATTACAATTTAAAACAGTAATATAAACATTTGTATTTGTGGATATATTGACAGTTGTGGGAAATTATCAAGTAATTATTAGGCCCTATTCTTGATATCATATGAACATAAACCCCATTAAAAAGTGCAAAGTACAATACCTTCCATGTATTTAAAAATAACAATAAATGCTGTTCATATGCAGTCATGAACAGAGGCAATAGTTACGTTCATTATTAAATATTATGTACTAATTTTTATTCTTTTTTTCTTTTATTTTAAAGTGACAAATGGGTTTAATTGGATGAACAAATAGCTCCATGTTTGGTCCAAGTGCAACAGGAAATACCCAAATTATTTGTGATATTAATTTAAGGTATAATATTTGTAAATATATAATAATAATAATAAAATATATTTTTAAAAAGTAATTTTTTTCAGCAGTTCCATAAAGAAGTACAAGTTAACACAATTAATTATAATAATATGTTTATTTATTTAATTATTTTTTGTTCCAGTAAAAATAATGATTATTATTGTTAAAAATGTATTAATTTAATATCTAAATATGTTATAATACTTTGAATACAATTTATCGAACTGTGGTTCTAATAAACTTTATTTTTTTATTTATAATTTATGGAATATAATTATAATTCTTGTATATTTTTAACTATACTGTTACTGTTGCTAGACGGATAATTACTTATATAACTTTTGTCCCTGACAATAATTGACTGATAAATTCTTAATTCTAATTTTACATTTTAACTGCATAATAAAATACATCTTTACTATTTTATTTTATGCAAGAATAATGAGATATAAATATTCTTCACTTCACTTTAAATTTAAATACTGTTTGTTTAATGTTACAATTTTTAAATTATTATATATTTTTTTAACATTTAAAACCTAAATTATTAAGTTTCTGATGAAAATAATGTTTTAAGTAGCTGAATATTAATACTGTTGTTAATCACATTCTAATTAGATTGTACATTTGTAAATATATACGATTGTCTGTTGGTATATTAATGTTATTATATTTTAATTTAAGAACACAAGCTTATTGAAAATATTCAAATATTATCTAAGTACGTGCATATACTTTATTTTAATAATTTTTCTGTTGATGTTTGACAGTAAACATAAACACATAGTGGTTTAGCAAAATATATTATAATTATTATTTTTTTAGCAGTAAGTTGTGTGTAACAAACCAAGCCAAATATTTTACTATTAAATGAGAAATTAATTTTATATTTCATAGAGTATGTGTACACTCGTTTTATTAAATTATCTAAAAACCAAACACACAATACACACACATACATGCACATCAATAGGCTATATCCTGAATCCACGAAAATGCTTAAAATATATGATTTAATACATTAATAATATTACAAAACTAAAAAATATTTTTTTTAAATTTATTTTTAACAAGATATTGTTAAATTTTTTGTTATTAATTAATTAAAATAACCTATCTATGTATTATTCATGTTTTGTATCTAATGTAATATCTGCACACGACACAAAAATTGTCCTTGCTTATGTATTCGTTGGCGTGGATCTAAGGGGTTGAGTCGCCCCCTTTTAGTTATACCTAGGTATATTATGTATTTAGTATAGTTTAGTAGCTTACAGAATTAGTGTAACCAATTATTAAACAATTATTTTTATAAAATAAATTATTTTACTAATTTTTCATTATTATTTTCAAACAATGAAAATATTGATTCAAAAAAAAATATTATTCATTTCGATTTTTATTAGTAAATAAAATATTTTGGCTAATTTAGTGATTAAACTTTTAATTGTTCTTAAAAATCCAATGCCAATAATTCATACTAAATCAATAGACGTATAGCTTTTTATTAGTTCTAAAAGTTCAGATGAAAAAAACATTAGTTGTCTAACCAAACTAAAAAATTTGCACTGTTCTTACTGTAAACTTGTGCACATTTTTTTATGGACTTGCAAATACTTGCAAAATACCATAATTATGATTCGAACGTGTGGATGAAAAAATGTGGGTTACGTGAACCCATGAACTTGTAAAGTTGGTCCACCTCTAGATATTTGTTTTTGTTCCACAATTGAATATTGTGAGTTGTGACTCCATTTTTTTATTGGTGAAAATGCAGAGTGCAATAACTAATAACTGTGTAAGTAGGATATGAGATTAATTTTTATACCAGTAAGAACTAAGAAGTACAGGGGGAAGAAATAATAGTTTTCTGTGTCATAACTTACAAACAAAGAAGATGTCAATACAACTCATAAAATTAAAAATAAAACTTTCAACTTTTGAAAAATAATGGTTTTGTATACTATTAAGTATGCAACCTTTTTGTTTGAGAAATATAATTTTTATATTATATGTAAAACGTACGCCTGCTTGTCATTTTAACAGGCCATCAATTTAAATTTACTTTTAAAGTACTACACGTCTATAGCATAGTAGTAACATACTACTAGTTACTTGTAACATCGTCGGTAAACCGTATGCTATAAGACAGCCTTTTTTTGGGGCTCAGGAGGTATTGAAGTTCATGACCCTGTCGTAGACGGGCATCAATATATGTCTTATAGGTAAGAATATTTTGTACATACTAATTAATTGAAATAGGTTGGACCAGCGAAGCAAGATGTGCTGAGGCGACGCTAATAGTTTTTTTTATATAATATCGCCGCACTCATAGGTACGAGCAGCACCGCTGTTGTCATACAAATCGTCAAGAGTGTAGGTGTGACAGCCCAATGCGTATTGTATCCAATATTTTACATGTATTAGCAGCATTGCTAAAGCAACAAATGAACCAAAGGATAGCCGCCACTAGAGAGCCTTAATAATATATTATATGTAATTATATTATTAAGGTTCTCTAGCTGCCACTAATTAAATGTTGTATGTCTATGTTATTTAACCATAGGTGCTGTGTAATTAATAAAACTATATACATAAATGTATAGTCAATATTGCCATTTGATGGCCTTAAATAATACATTTTACCAAAATAAGTACTTACATAGTACACTAGTTATTCTTAATGATTAATGAACAATTATCTACGAGTTACAACTAATTAGATAACATCAATATACAATAATTATAATAAATATTTGTCTGTAGGTATAATTTTTAGTGTTTAGAAATTTAAGATTTAAAAAATATATTTTTCAGCATACTTAGATAAGATAATTATTAATTTACAAAAAATATAATAAAACTTTATTAATAAAGTTCCTACTCATAATTGTCCTTATCATAGATAATAACTAATAATAATAAGTATAATACAAAATATATAACCATGATAATTATTATTTATCTAAAAGTAATTATATTAATAATCATCACCATCATCTAGATATTGTCGAAGTCGTCTTCCTATTAGCTTAGGATAAGTTCGATTGCGTTTTTTAAATTCTTTGCTTTGATGTGTTACAGCACCATGCTGAATTTGAAAATTACATAGAGCATTTAAGGGTTTCAGCAACATATTTTTGTATGATTCATCTTTTTCTAGCACTGTTAATGCTTCAATCGCAGTTTCTAAAGTAGAAAGACATCCGTCTGTTGGTTGGGTCCTGATGATATAATGACTTTCATATTTGTGCATCAATTTCACCTAAATTATTCAACGAGATTTAATGTTATAAAATTATATAATGTGTTAGGTATATTAATATACAATCCAATAATTAAAAAACAGATTTGAAAATGTTCATAAAATGCAATGAAACCTGGCAACCAGACTATTCCAGACATTCATGAGACCATCTATAGCGTCCATGCTAGACAGTTTTAAGAGTGAAATGTAAGGGTTATATATATTATAGATATATTGTTATATTTACTAACTATTATATTATATGTGTTAGCAAAATAATTGAATAATTAATGTAAAACAGAATAATGGGTATTGCATATTGTTTTAAAGGTTAAAATAAGATAATACAAAATGTTTTATCTATATTTAATATTGACCAGGTATGCATTAAACGTTATGATTGTTTGCGATAAAATCTTTGGTGGTATGTAAGAACTATTTTTTTTGTACTGTGCTAACTTTATTTGAATTTGAACTGATATTATCCATTATGGACAATACCGAGAGCCACTGGGGAGAAATGTTATTGTCCATGTCCATAATTAAATATCCGTTTTATATAATATATCAAAAATTCAAAATATGTTAAAATACATAATATATTTTTGTCTGGACCTTATAATTTTGTCTGTTATTTACAGATGTCTGCTAAATCAGGTTTCACTACAAATATAAGTAGTATTAAAATATAGGTAGTAATACCAGGCATATTCGTATGCAACTGTTTAGTAATCAATATCTCACAATACCTAACTTTTCTCAAATCAACATAGGGCTGAAGATATTGATATATCAATGATATATATATCACTGATACTTCAGTTTCATAGTAAATAATAGCATTTCAATATTTTTTATGTTCCAGTTCCTTTGATACTTTAAAATTTTAGTGTTTTTAATAAATAAAATATGTTTTAAAAAAAGGGGCGAAAGCATGATGATTGAGTAAGTAAGTTACCATTAGTCCTAGTTCAGTTGTGGTTCGAGTAATAAGTTTGTTATAACTAATAGTTTAAATTTACTGTAAAAATGTTCAAAAACACTTATTTGATGGTTATAAATTATAACAGATACATTTATTTTATATCTTTGATACTTAGAAAAAAAAAAGATTTGGAGAGAGGGAGGATACAATTGACACATAGGTTGATACAAACATTATTCAATAGCCTCCTTAACCACAATTCACATAGAAATTAATTAAATTATATAAATACTAACATGTATCATTGATTGAAGCAGTTGTGTATTATTGTAAATAGCTTTTGCTTGTGGCCAAGTACCATCAAGTATAATCAAATTATGAAGTTCAGTTTCTTTTGGTAGATCAACTATATCAATTGCTTTTTTAGAAGGATACAATAAAACAGAGTGTTTAGATGACAATATATCCCACAGGCCAACATGTCTGAAAAAAAACGTAAAACTTCAGATATTATTCTTCTTATTAAGAACATATATATGCAAAAGCTAATAAGTACTGATAACTGTAGGCATAACTCAAAATTCAATATAAATTAATTATTAATTAAATGAAACAAAAAGAAATTTATGTAAAATAAAGTGTAAATAATAATAATACCCACCTATAATAATACACTAATACTATATTATAGGTTTAAACTAGTTATATTATAGATGATGTTGAAATGAAATATTTAAGTGCATTTTGAGACTTTACCATTTGACCTAATTTCTAAAGGATAGATAGTTTTTATTAAAATATTAGTTATAAAAGAATACTATTGCTGGTCCAGGTGTTGAAAAAATAGTACAGGTAACAATAATTTTTAAGTATACAGCGATTTTTAACCTTTTGTGGCACGGGAGCCCTTGGGAGCACAAAAAAGTTTATACAAGTGTGTTAAATAATAATAGTATAGGGATAGCCTCCATGCCGATCATGAATACACGCATCTGCGTATATAGTGTGAACCATAGGTTAAAAACCGCTGACTTAGAAACTAATTATGTGACTGAACCCGAACACTCATATTAAAAGATAATTAGGTAAATGAAAAATAATTTATACCGGCATGGCATTAAAATCAAATAGTACAAGTTACTATATTATAAATTAATCACAAAATAAATATTCTTACATTTATTTTATACTATGATATCTACAATTTTTATTGCAAACATGTAGTCTGTAAATAATTCAAATATAAACATGATTTTAAAGATAAAATATTGTTATTTTATTAAATTTGTAAATAATTGTAATATTTAGTGATGGGCATAATCGAGTGAACATAATCGAGTTACTCGATTGTTGATAATAATCGAGATATCTCGATTATTAAAATAACAATCGATTATGTAACCGAGTGATTTTTCACTCAAACTATAGTAACTCGAGTACTCGTTACTCGACTACTGAGGTACCTTATTCGAAACTTTATTTTTAGAATCCTAAGTTCAAAACTCCGAACAGGGTAAACGGTAAAAACTAAAGAATTGAATGAATAATATTTTATATTAGTCATTACTTAATATTTATATTTTAGTCATGGTGCACTATGTTATTATTATTGTTGTGTACGGTGTACGTTATTACATAGGAATACCTGCTTTCAGCGTCTCATATCAAGTAAAAATGACTTAAACTGCAATAAATGGGAAATATTATTAGATTGCATTCATATTTTAAAACCGTTTGAGATTATGACTGCTGAGTTATCGGGAGAAAATTACATAACTATTTCTTCTATTATACTGTTAATTAGAGGCTTACAACATATAATAAAAAGTGTACAAATAAAAAATACTATAGGCGAAGCATTTAAAACTACCTTAATAGATGTAGTCAATCGGCGATTGGGGCATTTAGAAAAGAATAAGATTGTTGCAAAAGCAACATTTTTGGATCCTAGATTTAAAAAAACTGCTTTTGGATTACTCGAAAATGCTAATAATGTACAAAAATGGATATCAGACGAACTAACACCGATGATAATATGTGCAAATAACGATATTTATAATACTGAAGTAAATAAAATTCAGTCTACAACAACAGCATCAACTTCTGATACAAGTAATTCAATTTGGGATCATTTTGATAATAAAGTTTCACAAGTTCAATCTTCGTCGAGTCCATCTACAACTTCAACTTTGATTATTCGCCAATATTTAGAAATGCCACTGTTGGATAGGAAAAAAAAATCCATTACATTTCTGGAAGCAGCATAAAAATACCTTTCCAGAGTTATATAAAATGCAACTGAAGTATTTATGTATACCGGCTACATCAGTTCCTTCGGAACGAGTATTTTCAAAAACGGGGCAAATAACTAACGACCGTCGGAGCAGATTAACTTCAAAAAATCTAGATTATATAATTTTTTTAAATAGTAATTTAAATTTTTTTAAGTAATTACAATTGTTAAATTTATTAGTAACTATTATTATTTATGTCTAAAATAATTTGCCAGGTTAACGTTTAAAATGTTTAAATAAAAAATGAGATTATGATTTATGCACATTTTTATTTATATTGATCATTTTGACTATTACGAATACCTATTAATAACAAACTAATACTATTCCAAGTTATCATATTAATTGAACATTTTGCGTAATTATTTCGATTGATGATTCGATTATGAAAATATGTATATCGATTATATGTAATAACTAATATTAGTAATATCAATCGTAAATTTCGAGTGATTATTTCGAGTGATAACTCGATTATAATAATATATTGATTACTAATAACTTGATTATAGAAATAATTCGATTATGCCCATCACTAGTAATATTGTACAGGTATATCATATACAATATATTGTGTATGTTGAGTATATTTCTATCATTGTAATTGTAAATGTAAAAAATGTGTAGATATCTAAGAAAATAACTGTCTACCTTCAACTCTAGCTTGGCTTATAAAATATTTTCTTAATACTTGTTGTAATTATATTATTTTCACAAATGGTTAATAGATAAAATAAACAATTTATCTACTTTTCAAAATTAATAGTATAAATCTAATGTATTTATGAGACTAACCAATAAGCATAATTATTCAAGTAAACAATAATAATATAATAAATATTTACTTTTTTGTAGGAAATTTTTTCCCTTTATAAACAACACAACTTTCTTCTGCCAACCCCAATGTCAACATCGGAGCAGTACGAAGACTTCTTTTTTCTTCTGCTGGATGTTGCAGTAGAATAATTCGACATTTAGGCTTTAGCCTTGTTTTGGGCAAATAATTACACCAACATACATTTTGAGGTCGCCTGAAAACAAAATATTCAGTTTATGTGATAAATGTATGTACTATACTTAATAAATTAAATAGATACATTATAAGGAATTATATTTAAAGTTAAATATATATCTTATTTTTAATAAAATATGATTTATAAGTGATCAAATAACATTAAATACGGCATACAAGCTTATGCTTAGTATTTTGAATTAAACTCACTCGCATGAAAAACATATTTGACGCATTTCAGGAGGGTCTGCAGGTAAATTTATAAAATCATCCCAGACATCATCAACCTCCTCTTTAGACATGATGGCCAAAATATCAAATTTCTTTAGTTGTATGCTAGTTTTTATAGTTTCTATATAAAGTAACATAGGATAATTATAATATTAATAAATAATACTTTTTAATACAAAATAATAAATGATATAGTAGTGACTTACCGAGATAACTAAATTAAAATATATTATGCATTTAATTGATTAATAAAAATACACAGCAAACACTACTGCCATACAAAAAATAGTTTCCTAAAATAAAAAATATTTTCAATTTAATACCTTTAAATAAAAGTAATTTAAATTGTATACTTTCCATATACATGATTAGTAGTTAAAAATATTTAAAAATAGAAAGTCAGGTAATTATATGACATTATAAAATAAATTTACATTTAAAAACTGATCAGAGGCTTGTGTGTCAGTATCAGCATCCCAAATACAACGCGCTCCAACTTTTGTACCAGCACCGTGTCGTTCACCCAAAACAACTTGTACCAATAACTTGTAACGGCTGTCCACACACTGATCTATAAATTAAAATATTGTATCACACAACTAAAAGTGGTTGTTATTTGTATTCCTTAAAATATACAGATATACAAAAACAATTATAAATGATGATATTTAAAATAATTTGTTCAATGAAATAATATAGAAGTTATTATTTTAAAACCAATAATAATCTGCTATTTCACAGACAAAAATTTATAATAAGTATTTTAATATCACTAATGAATAATGAACATATCAATTTATGAATTTGTAAAGGAAAATAAATAAAACCTTTAAGTCTATCCTTGATTTCACTTGCAATAGTTTTGCAAAGTACTTCAGCTTGAATTTGACTATACTCTTTATCCTTCAGGTATTTGAGAAGAGTTTCTTGAATAGCTTCTTTTGCAATATGAGTTTTGAATCTAAAAAAAATATAATAAAATTACAATTATTTATAAATACAATTACATTAAGTATATAAATTTGTCTATACCACATTTTAATAAATTATTGAAAATATATTTGACATTTTTGCTTGAGTTGAACCACACGAGTTTCAAAAATGTATTAAAAATAACAAACACAAAATATTTTATTTTTTTTAATTATAATTATTTGTACATACAAGCTGTATAAACATACGTTTAAAATGTAATGAATTGTATTATTATCATAATTCATTGTACGACTTACTTTTGATTGTGTGTAGGTCTGATTTGGAAATTATGAACTTGTGATTTATTATTATCGTCGATAGCTACTTCGGTCTCTACTTTGAGTTTTGTTGACATAATTTTTAATCGTGTAATTTATCTTGTCCGTCACTAAAATGTATTATTTGACATTTAATTTCAGACATGAGTATTGAAATTCAAAATATCGTTTTATTATGTCACGTTTCGATTTAAATTTGATTTGGTTTTTAATATCACCACAGAATAGATAATAAACTAGATAACTACTATCAGTTATCACAAAACAACTGGAAATTCAAGCACTAGCGCTTGTACATTATAGTGACAATAAATGCGGCTATTCAAAGAAAAATATTAAATTTTTTCCCCGGTTTTCACTATTTAACTCATAATAATAATTATTAATTATTATTTATTACTAGGGCTCGGATTTATATGTATTTATTTAACCAAAGTATGTATTTATACAACAAAAATATGTACATAAATATGTGCTAAAAAATGTATAATATATATTATCAAAAAACAAAATTATGTACATAAATATGTGCTAAAAAATTTATAATATGTATTATCAAAAAAAAAAAAATATTTTTATTAATTAAAATGAAATGTAATAAAAAAAAATATTTATCTAACTATCTAATTATTATGGTTACAATTAATAATAACATGCATTTTTAAATTTTCGAATTCGAAAGATCGCCGATTATGTCGTAAAATTGATTTATATCGACTGAAAGATCTCTCAACTTCGACTGATGTTATAGGACAATATTGCATGTTGACTATGTCTGAAGGAGAAAGTTCTACAGTATTATTTTGTACTTTTTTAAACATGGGCAAGTCTGTATTAATAAATAATAAATCGTAAATGAACAAATTATCGAAATATGTAGGAAAAATGGAATTATTGAGAAATATGTAAAAACATGTACTTATGGCAAAATATGTAAAAATATGTAAAATAAAATATAGTTCATTTTATTGGAAATCCCTTGAAACTAATTTTTCATTTACCTAAATTAATTTATCAATTCACAGTAAAAATATGTATTTACATATAAATCCGAGCCTTATTTATTACACATAAATACAGTGTTCATTCGAAAACATTCTGAATACTTTGATTAAACAGGGACGGTCGCTGCGCGAGTGAGCAACAGGAGTGACAAATCTTACATTGACAAGTGACCATGTCAAACTCAAAGAACCGTCTGGGCCTAGAAATTTAGATGGATTTTTAGCATAAGTAAAAAAAACCGGGGTTTGAAGATGGCTATCTCAATTTCGATAGTCATAGAACTATAGAAGAGCTATTTTCCATGAGCTGCAGCTGTACCTAGTGTATTCCATCATCACTCGCCACTTGTTTTCGCATCGCCTTGTCCATGATATAGTTGTGCAGTTTTCCTACCTCCAAATATTATGTTTGACTGTTTTTTTTATGTACATTTTTATGACCAACTCAAAGTTTATGGGGTGCTATAGCGTAGCGTGCGATTCACCAGCTCGTTTCTGGTGTAGCGTGCGATCTACCAGCTTATTTTTGGAAGTATAAAATATAAAATATAAAATTCATAAACATAATACAAGTTTCCTTTTAGACAATTTAGTCGTCGTTAATTATATATGTCTCCCGCATATCTTCTAAAAATGCAATGAACAAATCTGGTTACTTTTCCGCCACATCTTCCAGCAATACTGAACCAAATGTGACTGAAGCATAATATGGATAGGTACGGCTCTCTTTTTCTTCAGTATGGATATTTTTGCATCCAACCACGATCTTTCAACACCCTGTGTGTGCGCACCTGTTAACTGGTCAACATAATTTTCTTGATGATTAACAGTTTCACGAATGAACCCTTCTGGTGTTAAACATCGGTATGAGGACCACTCATCTGAGTGAATGACAGAACCACCTTCACATTCCCTTTTAATAATAGGTAAAAGAGTATCCTTGTCACGACGTTCTACGTAAAAATACCTACTGCCATTTCCTTGCTTAAGACCGGAAACCCACGGTCCATCAACCCTGACACCATGGTTGCGGTTGTTTTGGACCTGTGGCCCCTCATCCGTATTTGCTGGTGGCTTATCTCCACCTAACATGCGTCCACGGTTATATTTTCGACGACCGGCGAAGCGGGCTTCGTCTATTTGAATGGGGTTGACATGTGTGCCAAGCATTTTTGTTTTTTTTTTAATTACAGCAGTGCACACTTCACGACACAAGTTATACCAATCGGTGATCGTTTTTTTGGATCTTTCAGTAAGTTCAGCCGCCTGAATGAGAGGTATTTCGATGACAAACATGAACACTATTTCCATAATCTCGCTAAGTGTTAGATTACATATTATGTTACTCTGTTATTGGGGTCCGTAAAGTGAAAAAAGGCATTTCCTTGGCGAACTGAACGAAAAGTTTGACAACCTTTTTTTGGGCACCTGAATATAGGCACAAATTCACCATTACGGTTCTTCCGTCGTTTTTCACACATCTCTGTGCCACACTTATGCCAAGGGTCAATATTATTCACATCTTTTAAAAGTTGGTATTCTCGTAAGAATGCAGTGCA
Organism: Myzus persicae; assembly: GCF_001856785.1. Lineage (NCBI taxonomy): Eukaryota > Metazoa > Arthropoda > Insecta > Hemiptera > Aphididae > Myzus > Myzus persicae. The sequence continues at coordinate 914,880 of NW_019101135.1, read as the reverse complement.
CGCTTGCTCTGAACTTGCAACACGAATGTAAAAATCTTTGAGAAGCATGACGGAACTACCTAACAAAAACAAAAAAATGACGGAAATAGACGAAAATAATGGAAATAATGACGGACAAGGACTACGTGTGCCGTCGAAATCGGAAAGTACACTAAATTATTATCGACTATCGGAGACGAAATAATAATAAAAAAAAAAATCGTCGTTAACGATGAATTGCCGATAAAGAACTGGATAGTAGGTAATGAGTAGATCACAGGTAGAGCACACGCATAGGCGGTACTACGGGAGGGGCAGGGTATGCAACTGCCCCTCCTGTGGACCGTACCTTATTATTGCATACCTATAATATATAATTCCTTGAATTATCGATTTCCTAACTCTCAAAAAAAGGAATTTTTATAGTGATTACCTAGTATAGTAGTGTAATATAATAGATAAGAATCTTATTTTTGGTCTAATAGAGTAAAATATATAAAATATAGTTTTAACTATTTTCTGGCCCCCCCTGCCAAGAGGGTCTTTTTTTTTTTTTTTTTTTTTTTTTTTTTTTTTTTT